>NC_079207.1:55310254-55610254 GCF_026745355.1 Beta vulgaris subsp. vulgaris
TTATCTTTTTCGAAAAACAAAATCTTTTCTTTAAAAAAAGATTTTCTATCAAAACTGATTATCACTTAGGTAAAACTGATTTCCTATTATTTAGGCATGACTTACTCAATTACATAATTGTACCGTTATATTACTGCACCCTAAGTTTAGTTCCTTTTATAAATCAAGTTCCTTTAACAGATTCGTTTAGTGCCACTTAGTTTGTTTCTTAGAAAGGAACAAACTCTCATTCTCAAATAAAACTGCCAATGTTCCTTAACATCCTTACTTTGTTCCTTTACAATGGAACTAGAAAATAAAAAGCCTTGCTTTTATTCTTCTTGATCCAATGCTTGCTCCAGTATCAACTTATAGAAAATTCTTTACTTAGCCTTTGAAATCCTCTCTTGACTTCTTCCTTGACTTCGTATTCTCCTAGTTCCTTTCATTGATACCTTAAAAATCATACACGTAAATAACTCATTAGTTCACTACTTAGTTTGCATCTTTGTTTCTTTGTCATCATCAAAACTAGGGTTCAACAATTTCCCCCTTTTTGATGATGACAACAAAGGTACAAACTAAGGCAATAACAAATAATATAAGTGAATGAAGACGAAAAAACAATAAAGAAGAAAATGAAAAATAAAACACAATTAAGTAAGATTTTTCATTTACCTTAACCTATTTTTTGATTTTTCATATTTTTTTTCAGATTATGTACAGTTTGTTCCGTAAATCCTTTCCCCCTTTGTCATCCTCAAAAAGAATATACTCTGCGTGTATTGATGAATTGGTTATAACACCTTAATACCATAAGCAAGCACCATTTTTGGTTAAGTTAGAATTGCAAAGGGTCAACTTGCTCAAACATTAATCACATAATATTAGCCATTCCAAGGAAGAAATTATGCATAAATATTTACAAATCACATAATATTAGCCATTCCAAGGAAGAAATTATGCATAAATATTTACAAACACAGACATAATAGAAAAAGTCATTGTTTATATAGCACTTGTTCCAAAACAAAAACAAAGAAGGAAAAGAAAAGAACTAAACAAAAGTCTTGTTCCGCGAAAAGAAAACAGGAACTAAGAACTAAGAAAGGGAAGGGGAATGGTGTTCCTCAACAATCTCTTCTTCAACCACATCCCCGCTCTTCTTCATTACCTCCCCATGATTGAGTCCAACTCGTTCCTTCAACTCCTCCAAAGCTAGGGCCATAGTATCCATCTTCTTTCGTTGCGCAATCACCGTATCACTTAGAATCTTCATAAGACCTAGCATGTTGTCAATTTTAGCATCCAAAGTCCAGTGTAGGTGATTATAGAATTTTATCATGTGTTGTGCAAGAAGACAGACATCATTTACCCAGCTACAGTCATCCGGAGAAACTTGTTCCTTACCCTTGGAACCAGAGGCAGAAGTAGGGTTTGGTGGAGGAACTGGAGTAGATTAGTTTGAAGGATCAGTAGTTTCGGGAGTGGAAACAGATGGAGAAGGGTTGTAAATGGGAGGAAGAAATGGTGGTGTTGGTGGAAGAGTTGTGGAGGTGGAAGCAAAAGGGTTAGGGCCAGTTATCTCATCCTTAATTTGTTCAAAACTGGAAGGAACAGAAAAGGATGAGGGTGAGATAGAGGTTAGTTTTGTGAAAGGAACATAAGGCTTTGGAGATGTTGGTGGAGTGGGTTCCTTGAGAGTAGGGTTGTCCTGTTCTTCCGCATCAGAAAGGACTAAAGGGGAGTCCTTGTTGGAAGGAACAGAGACAGAATGAGCAATTTTCAAACGAGTGCTCTGCTTCACTCTATTAGAAACAGGAGGGGTAGGCTTTTTGGCTATGTGTTTGCGCCTCTTTGGTTTAGGTTCCTCCGACTTAGGAACTTGTTCCTCCAAAATAACATCATCATCTTGTTCCTCAATTTCAACCTTAGACAGTTTCCTCTTGCTTGAGGAACTAGGAGCTATTCTCCCTTGAATGAGTACTCCTTCTTTGACAGAAAGATCCAGTCCATTAAGAGTCTTCTCATTCAAGATATTCCCTTGCTTGACTCCTAAAGTAGGCCATCCGGTTAGTCTCACTTCAAAGTGATGAAGGAGAGATGTAATCAAGGCTCCATACCCAATGACACAGTGATTCTCAATACAGTGGGTAAGATGTTGGATAAAGAGAGAAGGGAAGTTGATTTGAATGTGGTGGTCTAAACAAAACATGTAACACATGTCTAAGAGACCCACTTCATTCCTCTTTTCAGTGCGAGGAATGAGTGCTCTCCACACTAAGTTGAACAAAATTTTGTGAAGAGGAGAGAGTAGGTTATGATTTATCTTGTTTTGAAAAGCAGTTCCTCCAAAGAATTCAACAATTTTATCCTGAGGAAAATTTGAAAAAGAAACAGTTCCTTTCCGTTTGAAATACAAATCGGTTCCTTTGCAAGGAACTTCCCAAACTTTCCCAATGTGGCTTGATTAAACTTAATTTTCTTTCCCCTAACCTCAGTTGTGCAAAGTCCATCAATATTAGTAAAATTCGCACAAAATTCATCCATTGCTAAAGGAACAAGTGCATTGTTAAAGCGAATTCAATAAGAATTCCATACCCTGTTCCTTTAGAATGTTTGTTAATTCATGAAATTCTACTTTATTTGCCCATTCTAGATCTACACAAAAACCCAGTACATACCTAGATTCGCTTCTTTTCACCCGTTTCTTGGAAGAGAAGAAACAGTTCCTTTGGAAGGAACAGGCGTGACATTCTTCTTCCCCCTGAGTTTGTTCCGGGGTTTCTTCTTCATCATCTTCCCCAATTAATTCTTCTTCCGCATACTCCTTCTTGGAGATTCTAATTGTTCTCCTTATGGGGTTTCTTGATTTGGTCGTTTCAAGGGTTTTGGTAGGAGAAGGGAATTTTCCATTTTGAGGAGTTGGTAGTTTTTGATGTTGGAAAAGGAGAGTTCGTGAGGTTTTTGCCATGATTTGAAGAGAGTTGGAGGTTTTTATGGAGTGTGAAGAGGTGTGAAGAGTTTTCGGCAGGGAAGATGAAGGTTGGAAGGAACACGGTTTCTTGAATGATGAATTAAAGAGGGAGTTGCATGTAACAATGTCTTTGACACGCGGGAAAAAAATAAAACAAATAAAAAGAAAACGAAAAGAAGATAAATGAGAATCAAGATTTAATTAAATCTGATTCCTATAATTTTGGGATTTTTCGGATTTTTCGAATTTTTATGAGTTTAATTTTAATATTTTTGAAAGAAAATAAATGCTAAGGAACTTGTGCTATAGGAACAACTAATGCTACATATCAATGTTCCTTCATATCATGCATGTTTCTTACCTTAGGAACAGTAAGGGGAGTATTATGTGACATTTGTGAGTTGTTTAATTCTTTGAATTCATGTTTATGTTTTGCAACATTCCAATTTGCAATGGTCTTAGGCAATTAAACACAATTATTTTTAGCACACAAAGTCACTCAAATTGATTCAAACATGGGGGAATGACATAGGAACAATCACTTAATTTTTATTAAACCTAACTCAAGCCTTAATTTTTCATATCTATCTCTTTGCAAAGGCTTAGTTAGTATATCAGCAATCTGATTCTCAGTTTGACAAAACTCAAGTTTAATCAAACCTTTTTCAACATTTTCTCTTAAAAGTGATGTCTGATATGTATATGTTTAACTCTGAATGATGCACTGGATCTTTAGAAATACTTATAGCACTTGTATTATCACAATAAATAGGAACACAATCAAAGTTTATTCCATAGTCACTAAGTTGTTGTTTTATCCAAAGCATTTGAGAGCAACATGCAGCAGCTGCTACATATTCTGCTTCAGCAGTGGATAAAGCAACTGTGTTTTGTTTCTTGGTACTCCAAGAAACTAAACTATGACTAAGGAATTGTGCCATACCTGAGGTGCTTTTCCTATTTACAAGATCTCCAGCATAATCTGCATCTGCATATCCTTTTAGCTCAATGTATCACTTCTTGGATAGTAGAGTCCAAGATCATCTGTTCCTTTAAGATATCTAAGAATTCTCTTCACGCAGTAGGTGAGACTCTTTGGATTTGCTTGAAATCTAGCACACAAACCAACACTGAAAGCTATGTCTGGACGACTAGCAGTTAGATACAAAAGTGAACCAATCATTCCTCTATATTTTGTTTGATCAACACTTGTTCCTATGGAGTCTTCATCTAATCTAGTTGAAGTTCCCATAGGAGTGTGATTTATCTTTGAATTTTCGAGGCCATATTTAATAGTTCCTTTATGTATTTTTGTTGGTGAACAATTATTCCCTTTTCAGTTTGTTTGATTTGTAGTCCAAGAAAGAAATTTAACTCACCCATCATACTCATTTCAAATTCATTACTCATGAGACTTGAGAATTCTTTGCACAATGTTTCATTAGTAGCTCCGAATATGATGTCATCAACATATATTTGAACAAGCAAAATGTCAGTTCCTTTAGATTTTAGGAACAAGGTTTTATCAACCTTTCCTCTTTTAAAATTGTTTTCTAAAAGGAACTTTGATAATCTCTCATACCATGATCTAGGTGCTTGTTTTAACCCATAAAGAGCTTTATCAAGCTTGTAGACATGATTTGGGAGATTATTTTTTCAAAGCCGGGGGTTGTTCAACATATACATCTTCTTTAGATAGCCATTTAAAATGCACACTTAACATCCATTTGATATAGTTTAAATCCCATGTAAGCAGCAAATGCAATTAAAATTCTAATGGCTTCTAATCTAGCTACAGGAGCAAAGGTTTCTTCATAATCTATTCCTTCTTGTTGATTATAACCTTTTACTACAAGTCTAGCTTTGTTTCTACAATGGTTCCATATTCATCTAGTTTGTTTCTAAACACCCATTTTAAGCCAATTACTTTTTGTTGTTTAGATGGGGAACTAGATGCCATACCTTGTTTCTTTCAAACTCATTTAATTCAGCTTGCATTGCAGTAATCCAATCAGAGTCAGTTAAGGCTTCTTCATGATTTCTTGGTTCCATCATTGATAGGAACGCATGAAATGCACAAAAGTTCCTTAACTGAGATCTAGTTTGCGTACCTTTGGATATGTCGCTGATTATGAGTTCATGGATGTGACTTTTGTTGTTCTCCAAGGTTTTGGTTGAAACTCTCTTATAGGAACATGTTGTTCCTCATGAGTTCCTTGAGTAGATGAGGAACTCTGTCAGTTGTTCCTCTGTTAGCCTCGGTGGACTCAGTTCCTTCATTTTGAGGAACAGGAACATCTTCTCCTCCTTGAGGAACAGGAATTTATCGATGTATTTTTCAATTCCTCGTTCCTTTCCTCTTTCACTTCTTCTTCTTCTTGTGAATCTGCTTTTTCACTTGGTTGTAACCCATCTCATAGTCATCAACCTGTATGCTTGGATTTATTTGTCAGATTCATCAAAGATTACTGAATCTTTCTTCAACACACATAGTTCTCTTGTTATATACTCTATAAGCTTTACTATGTGAGAGTATCCTAAAAATTTGCTTCATCACTCCTTGCATCAAATTTTCCAAGATTATCTTTTCCATTATTATGCACATAACATTTGCACCAAATGTTCTAAAATAGGTGATATTTGGTTTCTTTCCAAAATAAAGTTCATAAGGAGTTTTATTAATGATAGGTCTCATCATGGCACGATTAATTATGTGACAAGCAGTATTAACAGCTTCAGCCCAAAAGTTCCTTGGAAGTTCACTAGCAATTAACATGGTTCTAGACATTTCCTCCAAAGTTCTATTTTTCCTTTCTACAACACCATTTTGTTGTGGTGTTCTAGGGGCAGAAAAATTATGATCTAGGCCATTATCTCTGCTTAAGTCATCAAATTTATAATTTCGAATTCTTTGCCATGATCTGATCTAATGTGCATTATTTTATGACCACTCAAGTGTTGAACTCTTTTAGCAAAGACAAGGAACTCATCATAAGTCTCATCTTTACTAGTGAGAAAAATAACCCAAGTATACCTAGAGTAGTGGTAGACGTGTCGCGCACCTATCAAAAGTAAATTCCTAACCTCCTAACTATGTAGCAGGGCAAGTCAGGGTCGAATCCACAGGGACAAACAGTATCAAACACTAGGTATCTAATATCTTGACTCAATCTAACTAAACAAGTGACAAACGATGATGGAAAGTATGTTGAACTAAGACTAATGTTAAACTATGACAATTACAAGAAACACACAAGGTATATCAATTAATTAAAACATCTAGAATTAAACATCACCACTAGCATGACCAATACATGAATAATTTCCATCCCAAATAAACATAATCAACGGTTCAAGAGGAGTAATGCACCCTATAACTACCAAAGACTCCCGAGTACCAATGGCTACTCTAAACAAGCAATCAAACCTACTCCCATGGAATCATGCAAGAAAGAGACATTAAGCATAGCATTACAATTAAATTCCTAGCAATCCTATCTAACTATTCCCATAGAGATATTCATACCATTGATTGAATCAACAAAACCATCTAGATTCAATTCCCATTGAAAACAAGATATATGGAGTCAAATCAAAATCATCTATCCCTAGTATGATAATGAGCATAAGAACAATCCAATCAAACAAGAATAATTGATCACATAAACATGGGATTAATGGAGAAATTCATGTATTAAATCATTGCTAGGGTTTAACTTAACCCTAGATTGATAGACTACTCACACATAATTGAAATAGCAAAACAAATAATAAATAAATTGAAAGACATAATAATAATAAAGGAAAAGAAGAGATTAGAAAAACTTATTCTTTACTTGAAGGAATCAAACTTGTAGAATTCAAGGTTCAATAATGGAGTTCTCTCTCAAAAGCTCTCTACAAAGTAATACTATATTCTCTAATAATGAAAAAGTACCCAAAAGTATGTTTTTAAAACCTAATATATCGTTTACATAAACTAAGAAAAAAAATAATTAAAAGTCGCGGATCAAACCGAGCAGCAGCACGCACGGTCGAGCGACATTATGCACGGGCATGCATCAACATGCACGGGCAAGCAGAAAGTTGCTTGGGCGTGCGTGCAAAACAGAAGCTTTTGGTCGATTTTGTTACGCTTCTGCACGGGCAAGCGAGATCTCGCTTGGGCGTGCGCCTTGGTGCGTGGGCAAGCGAGATCTTGCTTGGGCGTGCACCTTGGAGCGTGGGCAAGCGGACTTCTGCTTGGTCCCGCAAAGAGGATAATCTTTGAAATCATCATTCCTTTGACTCCAAAAGCACTCAAACTCATCTTCTTGCATCCGGAAACCGCCATCTATACCATCTACGAACCATATGAGCTCTTCCTAGTCACAATCGGCCTCAATAACCTGAAAATCACATGAAAAACCCGAAAGTGTCTCGAAATAACACAATAGTTCAGAAGAGTGCCCAAATCATACAATTAGACCTAATATGCACTAAAATCTTCATGAAAATGAGACTTAATACCTACCTATATGCAACTAAAAACCGACTTATCAAGTAGTCATCTACAATAACAAGTACATACCTCTTTCCACTTCTACTTTGAATTCTCATAGGTCCACATAAGTCCATATGAATTAATTCTAATGGTTTAGTGGTACTTACAATCGTTTTAGATTTGAAAGAGGATCTTACTTGCTTACCTCGTGCACATGCATCACAAAATTGATCAATATGAAATTTTATGGATGGTAATCCTAAAACAAGATCTTTTGATCTAAGTTTCTCAAGTAATGAAAAGCTAGCATGTCCTAGACGCTTGTGCCAAAGAAGTGAATCATCTTCAATAACACTAAGACAAGTTAAATTGATTTGAGGAACAAGGTCAAGATCCACAATGTATGTGTTCCCTTTCCTTTTCCTTCCAAGATAACCTTCTTAGTTTTAATGTTGATGATCAAGCATTTTTCTTTATCAAATTTTACAGTATTTCCCTTGTCACAGAATTGAGAAATACTCAATAAATTATGTTTTAGACCTTCAACTAAAAATACATTTTCAATGGAGTGTAGTGGTGACTTACCAACCTTACCCATGGTAACTATGTTACCTTTCTTATTGTCACCAAATGTTACACTACCACCTTCATAGGTTGTGAGTGAGAGAAACTTAGTTTTGTCTCCTGTCATGTGCTTAGAACAACCACTATCGAGATACCATGTGTTGTTCCCCCTCACTCCAACCTGCAAAAATCAACTAGTTGTTAGTTGTAGGAACCCCATCTTTCGTGGGTTCCTGTTCTTGATTGGACATTTGTTTTGACAACCCATTTTTTCTTACTTATTTCACATTCTTGCCAATCATCTCAGATTTTAGTTGACATTGATTTATGTAATGACCTACCTTTCCACTACATACAAAATTTATCACTAGGTAGATCAACATATTTCTTTGTCTTGTTCCTTTTCTTGTAGTTTTCAAAACCAAGACCTTCTTTCCTTTTGGTCGTGGTTTCTCAATCCACTTAGGAACCGCCATAATTTTGCCTCTGTTCCTTGCGACAACCAGTTCCTTTTTAAGACTACAGATCGATCTGTTCCTTTAAAACATTTTTCTCTTTATTCAAATTTTCAATCTCAGATCTGTATCCTTTCAAAGGAGTTGATCTTATATCAAAGGAACTCGGAACAGGGACAAACTCCTTCAAGTGTGAAATCTCTAAATTAATTAGATAATTTTCATTTTTCAAACTTTCATAACATTCTTTGATTTTTAAGTTTTTATCAAATAAATCAAAGAATCTTGTTTCAACATCTGTTCTCATTTTTTTAAGCCATTCTATGTGTTCTTTGCAGACCTTTAGGGTTTGTTCAGTTTGTTTATGTTTTTCACGTTCATCTCTACATTCAAGAATTGCATCATAAAGAAGATCATATATTTCAGGCCTAGTTTTACAATCTAAGTCTGACTCAAGACCATGTTGACTTACCTCAATTTTTTCTTCATCTTCTTTTTCGTCAGTGTTTGCCATGAGGCAAAGGTTTGCTTTTCTTCAGTTTTTGTTCCTCTTCTTCTTCCGTCTCTGAATCTCCCCAAGTAGCTATCATAGCTTGCGCACATTTGCCTTAGAGAAAGGTGCCTTTGATTCTTTGTTCCTTTCAGCAAAGCGTTCCTTGTTCCTTTCTTTGGTTTTGTCATTTTCCCAAAGAGGACATTCCTTGATGAAGTGATCTGTACTACCACATTTATGACAAGCAGCTTTGTTAGAAAATTTCTTAGTTTTACCTTTGAATTTCCCATTCTTCATGTTCCTATACATCTTTCGAAATTTTCGAACCATGAGGGTTGCTTCTTCTTCTTCTGAATCCGAATCATCTTCATCATCTGCTTTGAGAGCACTAGTAGAATAAAGGCTATTTGCTGCGGTTAAAAAGTGCCCTATTGCTGCGGATTGGGGCACGCAGCAATTAAGGGCGCAACAATAGGTATTAATAATATTGCTGCGGTTTTAAACCGCAGCAATATATACCAATATTGCTGCGGTTTTTTAGGCCAAACCGCAGCAATATATGAATTTTGTGGCGAAAAATAAGGTGGCTGAGAAGTAATATTGCTGCGGTTTTTAGCCCAAAACCGCAGCAATAGGGTCCTAAAAGCAAAAAAAAAATTTTTTTTTTTTTTTTCATTTTGCCATAAGATTTGAAAAATAAAACCCGGCAACAAACCCAAACACAAATGAGCATTATATCATTTAACAGAAACTAAACTCAAAATGAAATCAACATCACTTCTCATTCACAATAGATAAAACTAACAATAAGAACCAGAAAATTATATTATGCAGTAAAATCTAAATAAAAAACTGCACCAAATTATAACTGTACCAACTTACAAAGAAAATAAAAATAATGAAAACAATCAGATCAAAGAAACAAAGATAATGAAAACAATCTTGGTCGCTTGGGATCCTCCTACATCACCTTACTTCAAACGAAACAAATCAAAAAAATTCCTAAAACAAAACATCTACATACAAATCTTAAAAAACGAAAAAAAAACAAAAAAAAAACGAAAAAGGAACCAAAAAAAATAACAAAACAGATCTGGATTGGCTGGGCCTCTTCTTTGGTTTCCAATCCGACAACATACGCAACCAACGAGAACACCTCGTACTCCACTTAGCCAATGCTCAGATGCGTCTTCAACCCCCTCCCGACAACATCAACTCCCTCGAACACTCCGTTCTCCGTCGCAAACTCCTCAAAAACTACACCCTCTGGTGCGGATACCTCGGTCGCTGGTCTAACGTCTGGTTTCTCGACAACCGACGACGAGACGACGAGGTGTAAGGAGCTGCTTTATGTCGCTTTGTATTTGCTTATTTGGGGTGAGTCTGGATTCTCGACAACCGACGAAGGACGAACGAGTTGAGAAAAGTTGTACAAGATTCGAAGGACGAATAGTTGAGAGGAGTTTGTGCAGCGAAAAGGAAGATGAAAGGACGAAGGAGTTGAGAGAAATAAGGGAGATAGAAGAGGGAGCGAGATTTGAAGAGGGAGGGAGGCGCGACATGGGCGGTTTTAGTTATAAATAGGTTATATTTAGGGTTTCCAAACTCGCCGCGTCTTTTTTTTTTAGACAAGACAATATTGCTGCGGTTTTGGGCGGGAAACCGAGAATATATATTTAAAAATATTTTTTAATATATTGCTGCGGTTTTCCGCCCAAAACCGCAGCAATATTAGTCTTTTCAGGACCCACATTTTTTTCAAAATGTATCCGTTGAACAATATTGCTGCGGTTTTGGGCGGGAACCGCAGCAATATTGTTATTTTCTAATTTTTTTTTTCTTTTTGCGTGTAATATTGCTGCGTATAGGTAAAACCGCAGCAATATTACCGCAGCAAATAGCATTTATTCTACTAGTGGAGCAATTGATTTTGATTTAGAGCTTTCACCATATTCAATATCAAGGTGAAGCTCATGAGTCATAAGTGACCCTGCCAGCTGTTCTAAGTTGAACTTAGTGAAGTCTTTTGTTTCTTGTAGAGCAGTGACCTTGGCCATCCATCTGTCCTTAGAAGACTCCTAAGAACCTTTCGAACCTGTTCCTCAGATGAAATAAACTTTCCAAGAGAAGCCAACTCATTAATAATGTTAGTAAAACGAGTAAACATGTCTCGAATGCTTTCCTTAGATTTCATGCAGAACAGTTATATTGATTCATAAGTAAATCAATTTTGGATCTTTTGACTTCATTAGTTCCTTCATGGGTTACTTCTAGTAAATCCCATATTTGCTTTGCGGATTTGCATCCCATGATCCTATTATGTTCATGGGGTCCAAGTCCACAATGCAACAGTTTAATAGCCATGGCATTTACTTCCATCTTTCAAAATCAGATTTGTCATAATCAGAGAGGGGTTTTAGAGTTACCTCATTTTTGTCATTTGTAGTTGTGACACTTCGAAATCACCAACTTCAATGACTCTCCATACCTGATAATTTCAGCTTTGATGAATATCTCCATGCGGTTCTTCCAGTAGTTGTAGTACTTCCCATTGAACATAGGAGGCCTTTGAGTGGTAAACCTTCTCAAGTTTCTCGGTGGTATTCATTGTTCCTTGGATCTTTTTCTCAATAGGGTTTCCTATCTTTCGTGAGTTCTGCTCTGATACCAATTGTTATTTCCCTAGGAACACTACAAGAGGGGGGTGAATTGTAGGTGTAGAAATAAACGTAACTTTTTGCGGAAATTTAAACTTAAACAAATAAACAAGCTAGAGGAACACAAGGGATTTTTACGAGGAAAAACTTCTTGGGCCCAACAAGAAGAAACAACCTCGACCACTAGGGATTTTAAACTCAACTCTTTCACTAATTAGGCCAAACAACTTTGTTACAACCTAATTCTAACTCGAGCCACACCTTGAGTTCCTAAACTCAAGTTCCTGAGCCACTGTTCCCTTAACAGTAGTTCCTCTCAACTTCACTCAAAGTTTTCTCACTCTTACAAGCTTTACTCAAAGCTTCTCTCTTACAGAACTTCACTCAAAGTTCCCTTACCCCAAAAACCAAAATACAATTGATCAAATAAGCTTAGTGGAATTAGAGTAAGAAAGCAAAAACAAATGGCTATTATGAGAGAATGAAGGCACTGACACTTAATTAGTTAAATTCACTTAATTACTTAGTCAGACACACTTTGGAACTTATTTACACTTCCATATTTATAGTGACAAACACAAAGAACGTGGGAGTTAAAATCGAGTTCATGTTAAATCCATTAACCCATGATGTTCCTTCCCCTAAGGAACGCGTTCCTTATCATGTCCCATGATCCCATGATCTCTTTTTGAATGTAGATATGTTTTAGCCACAACTCCTAAAAATTAGGAGTTTCTTGAGCTTTATCCGAAAACAGTTTAAATATCAAAACAGTTTTATTATTAAAATGAATTTTAATCTTTAAGAAAATATTATCTTTTAAATAAACTTTTCATAAAAACCGGTAAATATTTTTCTTATCTTTTTCGAAAAACAAAATCTTTTCTTCTAAAAGATTTTCTATTAAAACTGATTTATCACTTAGGTAAAACTGATTTCCTATTATTTAGGCATGACTTACTCAATTACATAATTGTACCGTTATACTACTGCACGCCTAAGTCTAGTTCCTTTTATAAATCAAGTTCCTTTAACAGATTCGTTTAGTGCCACTTAGTTTGTTCCTTAGAAAGGAACAAACTCTCATTCTCAAATAAAACTGCCAATGTTCCTTACCATCCTTACTTTGTTCCTTTACAATGGAACTAGAAAATAAAACGCCTTGCTTTTATTCTTCTTGATCCAATGCTTGCTCCAGTATCAACTTATAGAAACTTCTTTACTTAGCCTTTGAACTCCTCTCTTGACTTCTTCCTTGACTTCGTATTCTCCTAGTTCCTTTCATTGAAACTTAAAAATCATACACTTAAATAACTCATTAGTTCACTACTTAGTTTGCATCTTTGTTTCTTTGTCATCATCAAAACTAGTTATTAGGCCCGGGCTATGCCCGGGGTAAGAAATTTTTTTATTTATTAATATAATATTTTATAATAATAACACTAAATACAATTTAGTCTAGTGGTTAAGACTTTAGTATATGTACTTGAGGTCTCAGGATCAAACCCTATACTACGCAATTTCTAAATTTTTTTATTGTACATGCATTACATGAATTAAAACTCCCTAAGGAGAGCGCCACGTGGCACAATTTCTTGCTTATGCACACCTTTTAATATTTTGTATAGATTAGTTTTAGGTTTAGGTATGCTTTGGGTAATTATAATTTTAATCAAGTTTTTTAAAATAATCATCTTATGCGTTCATTTTTTTTAAATAACCACCTTATATGACCTAAATCCTTTAAATACCTACCAATTCACAGATTCCGTCAAGGAAATCATCCTCGAAAAGGGATTAAAAACGATTCCATCACCTCCACCTTTATTCACTGGAATGTATATAAGGTTTAAACCCAGTCTAAAGGCTGGTTTCTTGGACAAAATTTGTCAATTATTGGTATGTATTTAAAGAGATTTAGATCATATAAGGTGGTTATTTAAAAAAATGAACGTATGAGGTTGTTATCTTGAAAATTGCAACTTTAAAAGGTGGTAAAAATCAAAATATCTTTTAATTTATCAATATTCTAGTTTAGAATTATAATACAAACATTACTTGGTTTAGTGGTTAAGAACTTAAGACTTCAATATATAAGTTTGAAATCATGGGATGAAATTTTATATCATGCATTTTCTAATTTTTTTTATTGAATGTGGAATACATGAAATGAACACTTTATGGATCGCGCCATGTGGTGCAAAACCTTATTTGGAACACCTTTTATTATATGAGTACTACTCCCTCCGTTTCATTTTAATCTACACACTTTGACATTTTACACTATTCACAAATTGCACTTTGACCCTCATTTGTGATTTATACGTGAATAAAAGTATAGTCATGTGGGATCTTGTTTGATTCGTCTTAGTATGTATTTTATTAATAAATACTTTTTATAATTTTTACAAATACAAAATGAAAGATATATGTCCTCAAAGTTTTGCATTGGCATGCGTGAAAAGTGTAAGTGTGTAGATTAAAATGAAACGGAGGGAGTAGCATTTTTTGCACGCGATGCGTGCTTCAATTTTTACTCGGCAATAAACAAGAAATATTTAGTTGACTACCTTTTTACTTGGCGATAAACAAGAAGATAAAAAATATTTATATTTAAAAAATATTAAGATTTTTTTTGTTTGGTGTGAAAGATAATAAGATAACATGTTAGATGAGTAAAACATAAAATGAGAAAAAAAAAATCTGAAATGAGCATAAACATGTTAAATGAGCAAAAACATAACTTAAGCATAACATAAAATGAGCAAAAATGTTTTGAAATGAGAAAAATCTTCGTAAATTGAGGAAAGATAAGCGGTTTTCGCCATAAGGGTGGTTTTTATATGAACTTAAACCTTTACACACACAAACACACACTGATGGGGTTGATTCTGGGTCAAGAAACACGCCCATTACCCACCGCGTTTTATTGTTGTTTTGGTGGTATTGGTGGGGAGTTAGTGCTTGAAACTGGGGAAAAGAGATTAATAAGAGAGAATGTCGCGAGGTTTTGTTGGAAACTAGGGAGTTTGGTTGGTGCGGTTGCGGTGGTGATTGATTCCGTTGATTGATGACCATGCATGGTGGTGGTTAGTTGATGTGAGTGGTGGCGGTGGTTAGTAGATTCAGTAGTTAGTTAGTGCTTAGTTGCATGTGAGTGGTGGCGGTGGTGAGTTGATGTAAGTTGTAGTGGTGGATAGTTGGTTTCAATGGGTAGAATAGTACTGATGAAAGAGATAGTGGTGGTGCTAATAAGGAGAGTTCGGTGGGTGGGTGGTGGTTGATCAGTAGATGACATTGGTGGCTCGGTGGTGGATGTTGGGGTTGCGGTTTGAGGGGTAGATGTTGGATTGGGGTAGTGGTTGGGGAAAGTAGAAGACTAGATAGGAGAGAAAAAATGGGTCATAGAGGGAAAGGTTAGTAACAAAATTAGGCTTAATGACTAACGGAGCTAACATCCTTTAGTCATTAAGGGCATTTTGTAGATTTTGTGAAAAGTGATAGTATATGGTGAATTTTGAAACTTGCAAGGGTATATGGTGCAAAAAGAATTGTTTGGGACATATGGTGAAAAAACCGTCAAAAGTAAAACATAATAAAGTTTTACAATTATATGTAACTGTAAAAACATAAAAAAACAAGTTGTTGATCTGCAACAGTTTTACCAAGGTAATAACATTGTCTTACCACAATTTTATTGAAATTGTTATTTTTATTCCGAATTCCTCAGAGTTTTTTCTTGATGAACAAATTATCATGCGATAATGCACATTTTACAATTTCGCAGTACACTAAAATTATGAAAAGCTAACATATAGAATTTGTAAATAGTAATATGTTTGATAATTATAACTAAGTCGAGGTATCGTACGAGTCAAAATACTAGTCAAATTTAAGAAGCTGAGCAATGAAGTTATGAAATTGATGAGCGTGAGTTTCCTTTTTATATTAACTAGTCTTACATACACGCAATGCGTGCAATAACGTGTGATAACAAATTAAGTAGAAAATAGAATTATTTGGGTAGAAAAATTGTCTTTAGATCTTATTTTTTCAAAAAACTAATGTTCAATTTAAATGTCCTACTCCCCCTCTCATTCAAATGAAACAATTAGTTATCCTCTATTTTTTTTTCCTTTTTCTATTTTTTGTGTCCCCCATGTGTTGCCTTATATAATAGAGATAAAGCCCTCCTAGCTTGACTTCTCTCGACTCTCGAGGCAAAAAATGACGACGTCAGTAATATGGAGGTTGGTTTGTACTCAGCATTTTTGGATCAAGAAAGATGCCGATAAGGATACCACTAACAACTTGTTTGATAGTAGTTGGTTAAAAATAATGGTAACAAAAATGAATTTGTATATAAATCTGTGAAGAAAATCATTTCCCATATATTAATTTATCTTAAAGTGTATTTTTCTTCTTAAATTTTTATTTCCATCCAATACCACATAGATGGTAATGAATGATAATAAAAATTGCTTCCACTTGAAGAAGAAACACATGCCTAGGGGTGAAGTTGTCCCTATGGAGAAAAAGCACAAAGACTTGGGGTTAAATTGTCTCACCGTGAAGATTTTAAGAGTACTTACCTCGTAACATTACACTTAAAATTCATTCCCATTATCACCATTTATTAACCTCTACCAAACGGGCCGTAAGAGTACAACATGAAGTTTTGAAGAAAATGTACTGGCCGTTCTTATGAAAACAAACTTCCTCCAGTCACTACAAAATTGGTAATCAGCTGTTTCTATTATGCTGCTGATCATACAACGATCATGATGACACATTGATTGAACACAGGAAAATTCAAATTACTAATACACAATTTTACTACGAAAACAAGCAGGGACTTTGGGGTGGTATGTATATAATCAAAACAATCATTTATCTACTCAATAAGAACACCATTATTCTTTATCATCCATGTATTGAAGCACCAATATCGCCAATTCCATAGCATATATAGCTGGCTATGTTAAGGGAGAACATTATGCGATGTTATATCTTATTCCAATTCCAGACGCTTTTTCATGGCCTCATAAACCAGATAAGTAATACTTGCCGATGGAATCACTTTTAGAAGGTTTGGAAACAGTCCTTTGTAAAATCCCCTTAATCTTTCCTTTTGATAAGTTGTCCAGAAAACTTCAGACATCCTTGCTTTTGACTGACTAGCTTGCATTCTGAAAACAAGAGAACAGTTATTTGGAGTCATCATAGAAAGGGCGGATATATGACATCCCTAGTAGATTATTAATACTAAAAAAACAGAGCATATTCGTGAACATGAAATCATCAGAAGGAAAAAGGGCGAAAAGGAGATGATGTGAGGGCTCAATCCTCTATTTATGTTTGCCTTCATCAGGCCTCTTTGGTTGTCACCCCCTACCCACGTCTCAAGTATATTTATATCGAAATGAACTGACAATATCTAATTCAAACATTGACAAAGTTCAGCAACAGATTACCGACCTTGTTCTGACAACCTGCAATGGATAAACACAAGTTGCTCCAACAGCACCAGATATGGTTCCGCAACCCAATTGCACAAGAGGTCCAGGTTCTACAATTTATACAAAAGTTCAGTATGAAACATTAACTGTCAGAATAAGTTGCTTCCTTAAGCAGTAAAAGAAAGCCCGCACATTTAGAAATAACAGCTTACCACTATCTTGGAGTATATGTAGCTTAGCCATATCCTTCAGTGTTTCATAAGCAGCAAGATCTATGCCCGCATAAGGAATGATTCCAAGAAGGGATGGGAAAAGACCCTTGTAGAAAGCTCGTGATCCTTCTTTGACCCATATATTCTTTGTCAACGTACCTAGTCCAGGGACTTTTCCACCCACACATTCATGTGTTTGCAACCGCGTCTTCACAAGATCAATCGGATAGATTGCAGTCTGCGCAATAGCGCCTGCTAAGCCACCAGCAACAAGGCGACCCATACCACCAATATCAGCTTTCTCTCCTCCTCTGGCATCCATTATGACTCCCTTAAGCAATTCATACGTGTAAAATCTAATAGCGCTTTCAGGTGCCACCTTCACAACATTTAATCCGTTGCCCCGGAAGAAGGCAAAAACTTTTCCTTCTTTCCATATTTTACTTACTGCCGGCATAATGCAAGCATCCTTCGTCTGAACTTGCAAAAGCACTTTTAAACGATCCAAAGGAGCAGTTGCAGTACGAGATGCAGCACCTGCGATACCCCCTGCAATTAGATATCTGCCAGCGTGAAGATGCCTACTGACACCTTCTGGTATAACAGTCTGTTCACCAATATCAACAAGGCAGACCCTCTCCCAGTAATGGTAGATATTCGCAATAGTTACTTCATGCGGATAAAGGAGAAGGAAGTCCCTCCATTCTTCAAAGGTTATGACACCATTATTATCCTTATCCACACGCTCAACAAAAAGAGCAAGTTCCTCGTCATTAATCTCAATCCCTACATAAGAAAGACTGCTGTGGCTTATAGGATGAACACCAAACAAACGCAAGTAACATAAAGCAAGCAATCAAATGCACAAACAATGATGTAGAACAACCAAGGAAGCAGTAAATACCATGACCACAAATACCAACTTTCACCTGAATTATCAGCTACACACTATAAACATACTAGGTTACTAACATGCTACCACAAGAACAAACCTCTAAAAGCACAAAAAATCTCTGCAATTACTTATTCCAACACTGCAATACATTTCTAACACTAACTTTACATTTTTAACCATTCTAATGTACTTAAATTCCTTCTATTGGGTTGGATAAGCCATGCTCAAGCTCAGACCCATCTCAATAATCCATAATCAATCCATTTATACTTCTAGTATAACCCAGAAACACCACAATTATCCATTTATAGTGTCTTTAGTTTGCATAGCAACATAACTTGTTCCATAGACTATATTACCATAAGTCAGTGATCCATTGATTAACTTATTGTATATGGGGGAGATATGCTTATAGCACAGTGCAAAGTCCAGGCAAAAATGTTACTTCACAGCACTTGTAAATCAAGACCTAATTTACAGCTAATATTATGAGAAAATAAGGACACATTACGGACATGCTTGGATTGGGGGGAATGGATTAGGAAAGTAATAAAAATGAAATCACCTTAATAAAGAGAAAATGAAGGGAGTTGAGATGGTTCCAAGGGGGGAAGATGTAGTGGTGTTGTGATGAGAAGGGAGAGAGGAAGAAACCATTAGGGGCTGGCAGGTAACTGTTACCCCCACGATGAGGGTAACAATTTCCGCCTTCCTTCGCTCTACTTCTGACCAAAACCAACTTATCCTCTATACCACCATTTCATCCCCTTCATCATCACCTCTAACCACTCTATCTTCCTTAGTTTGATTTATGGTACCCCCCCTCAATGCATTACTCTGATACTCTCAATCCAAGCAGGCCCTAACACATAATGAAGAATACATATCACGATAATTTGAGGAGTAGAGGAAAGCTAAAGAGGGAGAAAAGGGAAAGGAAAAAAAAATGCCGTTAGTGAACAGCCAGCTCCCCCCACCTTGTATCTCCAAGTCCTTCTCTTTGTGCAGCTCACATTAGAGAATAAACGAGATTCCCAGCCAAAGCTTTATCAAAGTGTAAGGAATCTTGTATCCATTAAACTGGATCTATGCTCCACAGTGTAAAGTTCAAAGAAAACAACAGATGCAAAATCTAGATATCTCTACATCCATTTCACATCATATGGGTGCTGCACAACTAAACCGTTACCGCTAGACATGCATTCTTCAAACGCAACCCACCTAACTGAATTTTGCATACTTAACTATAACAGCACCATCTCAAAATATCAGAGTGATCCTAAAACCAACTCGAAGTACAATACCACAATTGATCTACATCTTCAGGAAAACAATATTGCTCCTCTCCTTAATCAGACAACTCTAATTACTTGGCACTTGATATTTTCATCATAAACAGTCAGCTCATCAACACAATACCCCCAACGTAAATCCCTAAAAACATTTAAAAAATTTAAATTTAAGTTAAGAAAAAAATTTGAGCCTTTCACAGAAACTTTTAAAGTCTCGAGTTTACAAAATAACCTTAGAACTAAAAAAAAGCCATTTCTATGCCTGAGTCATCCAAGCTCTGCCTTAATCTCCCTTCAGGGCATTCTAGATTATCTAGCAATCAATGCAACATGAATGTAACAAGACCCATGTTGCCTCGACTCTTCATTTTATCTAAAGTACTTGTGTTAGACATACAACCAGTAGTGGAAAAAACCTTATATGTCACTTAGTATCAGATGCAGTTTTTGTAAAACCGCATCCAAAAATCAACATTAAAAATGGGTGGAAAAAGTTAGAATTACAATCTGATGCGGTCCACAGTTGTCCGCATCAGATTAAAAAAACCGATGCGGTTTTGTTTAAATCTGATGCGGTTTATGGACCGCATCAAATTTTTGTTACTTTTTTCGCTCTATTTGGCCCGACACTCCTCTTGGCCCAGTACGTTGAATTTGGCCTAGTTATTTTTTTCGCTCAAACATAAAATAACCCGTGGTCCATCACTCCCCTCCTCACTCCTAACCCTCAAACTCTCTCTCCTCCCTCATAACCCTAATCTCCCTCCTCTCCCCTCTCTCTCCTCTCTACTGCTCCCTCACACAACCGTCTCCTCTCTCCTCTCTACTATCATGCAAGAACGGAGAAACGATGAGACGAAAATGAAGAACGAAATAGAAACAAAATCGAAGAAACAATGAAACCAAAAACGAAGAAATTAAAGAACGAAGAAATTGAAGAACGGAGAACGAAGAAAATGAAGAACGAAGAAACTATAGGCGAAAATGGGGAATGACGAAATGAAGAGACGAAGAATCGAAGATATGTACACAAGAAGTTGTTTTTTTTCCTTCCGTTTTTTCGTTTTTTTTTTTTTTACCAGATTTTTTGTTTTATTTGGGATTCAGTTTTTGGATCTGATTTTGGATGTAGGTTTTATTTTGGTTTTTTGGGCTGCCATTTTCGTGTTGATTTTTTTGGCTTCCATTTTCTTATAATTTTTGGCTCTTTATTTTCGCTATTAATTTTCGCTTTTTCATTCTTAATTTTTGCTTTTTCGCTTTATTTTGTTAATTATGTATATATGTTAATTTGTTATTTTTGTATATTCACATATTTTCTGTAATTTATATTTTTAGTTAGATCTAGTTCGTTTTTTTTTTTGTAATTTTCGCTTAGTTTATGTAATTTAGGTTATTTAGTTAGATTTAGTTTTTTTTTTTATTCTCGTTCATTTTCATATGTATTGTTATTTAGTTAGATTTAGTTTATGTAATTTATATAATTTTTGTATGTATTATTATTGTATATATACACATTTTGGTTTTATTTTATATGTATATATGTACAAAATGGCGTACACAAGCTATGGTGCTGCTTTGTTGGATTTGCTCCTGTATTTTTTTTAAATTTCATGACCCAAAATCTGATGCGGTCATGCTAAAACCGCATCAAATTATTGTTTTCTAATGCGGTTTTGGACCGCATCAGAAATGCTTAGTGACCTGATGCGCCCCCATCTGATGCGTCCCCATCTGATGCGGACCAAAACCGCATCTGAAAGGCTAATTTTGACCGCATCAAATGGGGTTTTTTCCACTAGTGAACACTTCAACATTGGCATGAGATACCCAACACTTCAACTTTATTAAGACCACTCATTATCTTGAACCACAAATTGGTAGATATAATATAAAAAGAGAGCAACAAGTAACAAAGAGAAAGCTATGCTATTACAAATCGGCTAAAAATAAGAATGTGTAATAACAGTAGCAAACAGTCTAGCCTAAAACTTCATAGGATTGTGTTGGCGAACAGATTAACATTAAAGTCATATGCAAAAGTCTTCTAAAATCCGGGATATGTTTCAGGTAAACAACATACTTCTTTATTTCATCACTAAGGAGCCAAAAGTGATGAAAGTCTCATGCACAAATTTAAATGAGAGGTGAGGAATTCCACTCTCTCAACCCCCCCCCCCCCAAAACTCAAAGTTGTTCCTTTTCTTCAGGATACTTCGACAGTAACTCTTCAGATAGCTACTTGAATTCTCAATATCCCTTTTTATTTCAAATCAAATTGATGAAATCTTCTTGAAATTGTAGCTACACTTAACATGATGTTGAGTGATATCATTGCTAATGTTCAAACTAAAAGAATGCTCTGTGTGTTCATAGGTCAAAATGGAAAAGTAGTTATTGGAAAAGTATGCGAGCATGACGACTCCTATCCGGTGCACAGTTGTTTCTGGGCAAAAACTCCTTGTCCTAAATTTTGATCCATGACATGTTGGATATTAGGAAATTAGCCCATATCAAATACTTACAGCATTAGCATATCCACATTGGTAGATCAGATTAGTGCAGCGCACCCACATTAACTGTTGTTGGATAAAGCCATGTAAAATAAGGCTAGCTAGACTAGACTATACAAAAAAATTCGCACACCTTGGACATCTCGTATTTCTAACAAAGACCAAAAGAGTCCATGATTTTAACCAGACCAAGAAAATATGAAAAAAAAACTAAATAAAAAATGAGCCTGGTTGCAAAAACCTCCCAACTCGGCGATAAGTTTCAGAAGAGTCGCTGATAATTTTATTTATAAGTTAGCAATTGTCAGACATTCAAGAATTCTAAACCTAAGCACAGAAGAATTCCACGTAGCTGATTCAAAATGAACATCAACACAATGGAAAAAGATTAAAAGAGAACCAAAACGGGGATGATGATCTCTGTCGCTAGGAGTACGCAACTTGGCAATGGATTTCTTGAGATATTTGTAATTTTTATGTTACGCATCGTTAGACAATATTTTGACTCCAAGCATGTTAACAATTAAATGAGGCTCATCCAAAATTCAGACCAAGAGTGTAGATATTGTGGTCATCAATCGATGTGGATGACGGGCAATACAAATTCTTTAGAAAATAACAAAACATATATCTAATGGAAGAACATATCGGCATCAAGCACCATACCTCATGCGCAAATCTTACACCACACTCCCAAAGTTACAAGTAATACAACAATCTTTCAATCTCACAGCCTTAATTTCCAATTCTCAATGAAATGGCATCGTTGCATGACTTATTATTGTATCTCTGGTGGTCGTTCACATGGATCTTCGCAAACCTAATTTCTTCTTATCCTTTCTAAAGTTCTCCATTTAAGTCATCCTTGACCTCCCCTAAGTTCTTCTAAAATATCGTGTGAACTCCCAACCTCCACTAGCCTAACGAATGCATCCTTTAGACGTCATTTCACATGCCCAAACTACAGTAATCTGTTCTCTTTGATCTTATCCTCCATATCAACTTCAACTCTCATTTAAATATCCTCAATTCTAATTGTGTTTCTTAATGTGTTCCTACGCATCCGTCTTAACGTGAAGATGTGTGCTACCCATCTTCCTAGTATAAGCTTTTTCTAAAAGCCCAACACACACATATGAAAGTTGGTCTAACAGGTGTACTATGAAGTTCCTTTCAAACATAGAGGTACACTACGGTCTCACAAGTCTGAATTGCCCCCATTTTAACCACCTACACTAAATCTTATGAGCCACATCTTGGTTAATAATAATATTCCCATTCCTATCCAAGATGGACTCACAATATTTAGAACACTCACTGAAGGGAAACTTCTTTCTATTCAATACTACCACATCCTCCATCAGTCCATCTAATTTGAAACGATACTACTTTTATTATTTGAAAGCCAAATTATAATATACTTAAGGTCAAAACAGACAAGTGACCAAGAAAAAATGAAACCATAAAGCCAGTATGCTCGCTGTCAAAAAGAAGAAAGCATTTAAGTTGAGACTCTTACTGAGTTTTACACATCAGTCTCTCGAATGCCTTATGTTAAAGCACAATGCCTACTTCAAATTTAGCACAGGAGGATCACTAATTACATTACAAGATAAATCAAACAGTAAGGCTGTCAGATGAGAGAAATTTACTGGTTTACCTGCTTTGACAAGTGCATCATAGAGCTCTTCGGGTAATATGCACCCATTGTGCTCCACATCAATGGTTTGAAAAATGCGATACAATTCGAGCTCCTTATCATCCATATATCTCCGAAATTCCTCATAATCAACTCGTCCATCTTTATTAGCATCACAAACATGCAAAAGATCCCTAGCATACTTGTAATCGGATGGAATGTGAAGCGCAGTGAGTCCAGACTCAATCTGGGCATAGTCCAAAAATCCCGTACTCAATTTATCAAAAAAATTGAACAAACTACGAATCCTCAGCTCCCTCTCATCCTTAGTTTCTTGAAGGGCCAACAGAACATGATCCATTGAAACAGGCCCAGGTTTCCTCACAGGATTGCAACCCTCACACCGCTTCGAATCCTTATCATTGTTCATCTTCCCCTCCATAGGTATTTTCTTATATTTCACAAGTTACTTACACAACTTACATAACCCAATTTATACTACCACTAAACCCCGTCAAAAGCGTTCAATAATGTCACTAGTAATCATCCGACTCATCTCTTTTCTCCATCAAATTCCAATTTCTGATCAAGGAGAAAGTTTCAAAAAAGCAAAGCCCTAATTTCCAGAGTAAAATAATAGACTTCCCTTTTCCACCAAAGAATAACGAATCTACAACCGAATTTTCTCCAGATTTTGACCCTTTCAATTTGAAGGGCCAAACGGAGTTAACTTCTTTGAATAATGACCTAATTTGACACTATTACGTTGAGGTAATAGCCAAAAAATCCGATTCAACAGTGAAATGACTCAAACTGAAGATACCTCAACTTCGGTGTTTAAAATTCTTACCGAAATGCAAAAAGAAAAGAGTAATTCAACGATTGTCAATAGAAATTAAAGCTTCGAAGAATCAAAGAGAGAGAATTCTTAACGGTTTACCTAAACCCGGGGAGCAATGGCGGGAGCCAGTTGTGATCTCCACGAGCTCGCCGGCAACAATGGAGAATTTCAGGTCATCGCATTGCCGGCGAAAATTGCGGTGAGGAGAGAGAAAAAGGCATTGCGAGGAGAGAGAAAGAGAGATCGGGAAATGTGAAATGTGATGCTGATTGATCGGAGATAGTGTAAGGTCTATGACGCGCAATAAGGGAGTAGCAAAGGAAAGCAAACGGATGATGATATTATTGAGATGTCATTTCTTTCCAATTTTAAAAGGAATGAATTGAGGGTTTTTCTATTAATTAACTTAAAGGACTTTTTATTTTATGTTGCTTAAGAAACGAAAAGGAAAGGGAAAAGGTATGGAATTATTTTTGGGGAATATATGAGAAATGGCATGGTTGGTCGGCATATTCTAGTTCAAGCTTTTCATTGGGTGTTATGGGAAAGGATAGGAGTTAGCTCAAGTGGGTAGAGTGCTTCCCCTTAGCCTTTAGGTCAGGGGTTCGATCCTTATTCCCAGCATTATGTTGGGGTATTTCATTTGCATGCTATACAAGCCTTACCAGCCAATGTGTTGGTGTTTCCTATAGGCTACAGTTCAGTAAACAAACTTTTCAGTTAAGTTTAATCCGGTTATTTTTATTTTCAATTTCAGTTCAGTTCAGTTGCAGTTTAAACCAATTTTAACTGAGCAGTTAAACCAACCAACGGTTGAATCCATAACACTTAAAATATGTTGCAGTTATTTTAAGTTTCGTTTCAGTTTATTTCAGTTGTTGACGAAAATCACATAAGTTCGACAATAATCGCATATGTGCTGGTAGAAGTTAGTCACATTCTTGTATATGTTAAAAAAAATGGAACTTCATGTCGGGTTTTGGCCAACAGTTTTACGAGTTCGGTTAAAATTAACGTGGCAAATATGTGTAGTCTGACACTTGCCTCGAAAAAACCCAAATTGTACTGTACTTCACAAAAACGTGTATGAAAGTGACATCGATATATGTGTGCAAGACTGATATATTCGACAATTTGGAATAAGACAATTTTATGTAAGTCGATATTCAAACTTTTAGTTGTATGCAAATTACATCATGTTTGGTTAAAAGGACGTCTCATATCAGTATAAATTCTTATAAACTTCCTCGAAAGACGAGTTAGACATTTTTTATAAAGTCGATTAGATCAATGTCTTACTCTTACTATAAAAGATCAATAGATTAATGTAACTATACTAGTCATTAAGCTCTATGCATTTGAAAACTGAAAACATATAATCGACGTAAAATAAGTTATTAGTGTATTAGTTCAAGGTATCTATGTGTAACGCCCCGACTACTAATTCACTATTTAAGATAATCTAATTAGCAGCGGAATACCTATGTAGTCGAGGCATTACTGTCGCACCTTCGGTTAGGAAGGTGTAAGGCTACAATCATATAACATATTTAAACATTAAAAGATATAATAGTGATAACTTAAACATCTTATACTATATTAAAGTAGACAACGTTAACACGACAATGATAACTTATATTAAAGTATATGGTCTTACATTCTAGTTAATTAAGTTAACCTTACAAGTTAGTAGCACTATTACTAGGTGATTTAATAAGGTGGTAATCCTTGCCACTACGCAGTACCATCGTCCCCATCAGTACCTAAAACATAAATACAAAACGTTATGAGCCGAGGCTCAGTAACAAACTACCCTAGCAACGTAAACTCATTTCAACTCATTTTAGTTACAAAACAGGGAGAAAGAATAATTCAAACATTTACAAAAAATAATATTCATTCAATTCACTTTAATATTCCATGATTCCATTTCATCAGTTTTTACTCTGGTTGATGTACATCAGTCGGTGCTGGGACGTCTCCTAGTATGTGTATGCACCACTGTGCAAGGGCTTTGGCCCCGGACATTACCCTACACCAGTAAACAGTAGCGGGCCAGTGCCCCAGTAAGCAGTAGCGGGCCAGTGCCCCAGTAAACAGTACGGTACGTGCACGACCTTCAGTTAGTCAGTAGGTACAACCAACCAGTTCTTCCACTTTACTTTATCATGTTATGTTTCTTTTATTTTAACAGTGATCAGTGTATTTCAATAACTCAGTAATTTCCATTAATATTTCATAAACAATATCATTATCAGTGATTAGTATACCTCTCTAACTCAGTATCTTTCAGTCTTTTAGAATTATATAAATCTCAGAATACGTAATCAAAACATGTAATAATATTCCCGCAACTCAAAAACACATGTTCATAAATCATCATCTCTTTAGCATATTATAAAAACGCATTTCAAAGAAATTGTGGGTACCAGCAGTAGTTATTTCCTTGATTGCAGAATAATAATAATCCTCTTCTTATGTCCTTGATATCATCCTTACTGAGCTCCTGATAGGCTAAAGTCGTATCACCTAATCAAAAATAACCTAAGGTCCACTAACTAGTAGTCAGGGAAGTCAAGATCAAATCCACGGGGAGAAGTTATATCATCGTATCTGAACTCTAATATTACACTAACGAAATCAGATGAATGGTTGTGTTACTAAACTAAGCAGATAGCAGAACTAAATATGAAGGTGTAAATATATTAATAAAGTACTAGAATCATGGATCACTATGCATACAATTCAGGAAATCAGGAAATAAATAATAACCACCTACTAAGTCAAGTGTCTAGGGCACATGTAATTTCTCTCGAACATTACCTCCCTCAAAGATCACCTAGCCGCTCTCGCATAGTCAAGGGTCACTTTGCCTAATGATTGAAAGCCTATGCGGTATCTCTCCTCTCGAAGTAGATTCAGTATTGCAACAATAGAAATATAAATCAGGCCTAACTTATAATTCTAGCATGAAGAATCAATCAAATGAACCAGTTGAAATACAAGATAATCAAACTAATCTATCAATCCCTCATTGAATACATAGATCTCCACAATTCTAGATATAGAACTACTCACTCATAATCATGAAAACAATAACAAGAATCATATAAAAACTCATATTTTGAAACATAGCAAATAACTAAGAAAATAATCTAATTAACAATGGAAGAAATAACAAAGAAATAATGAAGAAAGATTACCGAATTATATTGAACTATGAATAAGCAAAAGGTTTGATCTTGAATTGAAATCACAAAAGCCTAAAATCAAGGTTCTTCCACACTCTCTAGAGAAAACTAATAATAAAAACCAAGATGAAAGCTAATACTTCTAATTTTTCTATTTATACAAGCCCTAAAACAATAGCCAAAAGTCTCGAAAGAAGGGCCCGTATTCATTAAAAAATCGCATGTCGTCAGTCGCCCGATCGGGCCTAAGATGCCTGATGGAATCGGGCTCCAAAGCGGAGGAAAAAGCCAAAATCTCCAGACGCCCGATGACATCGGGCGGTCTGATAACATTGTAGGTAACAACAGCTGGCATGGGCGCCCGACGTCGGGCCAAGTCGCCCGATTGGGCGGAAGACCGAATTACGACTGGGCGTCCGAAACCCGATCGGGCCCGTAGCAGAATCATGAAAGTTGTTTCTTCGCCCGATCGGGCTGGGCCGCCCGATCCTGTCGGGCCGAGTCAGTTTAGGCGCGTTACTTGTTCTTCCTTTGCACGAAGTCCCGGAAAGCATCTTCGGGATCTTGAAACTCAGCGTCCAATCTCTCTAATCCAGTGTGCAATCATATAAAGTAGGTAATAGCTCCCTAAAACCTACAATCCAATACAAAACAGCAAACCACAACTAGATGGAGAGAGTTAGTACCAAATGGCTCCTAAGAGCACCATAACCATAACTTTTAGCACATAAATAGGGGAGAAAACTCTATATAAAACCATAATATCAGCTCCGAGGAACGAATTCTTTTAAGTTTCAAAACGAGTATTTTTAAAAGTTAGAAATCAATAGAAAACACTAGTATTAGTGCTCTTTAAGTATGATTCTTAGTTTACAATATTGTTTATATAAGTTATATAATCTAACTTATTTAGCGATTACGTAATACATTGAAGTTATAATAGTTTATCCAAAAATCTTTATACTTAGTTCTATAGATATTATTTAGAAATCATGTTAAAAAATATTACCTACAGTTTAGTCATATTATCAAGTCATAGTCTTATAATTTAATAATTGCACTCATATAAGTTAGTTACTTATCAAAATTACAAGTGATTATAACTTTTAGACTAGTTAGGAGTATATGTTAAAACATGTTATAATTTAGATAATTAAAAGCTTGGACATCTATATTTTAGTATAGACTAATAATGTTTACTAAACTTAGGTAATTAAACTATAATTTATTAAGTGACTTACTTAACTTAGATACTAGTGATGAGCATGAATTGTTTGTAGTACCTATTTCCATTTAGTAATTAGGAATTCATTCATCTTTGACAAAGTCAACATTCAACACAAAAATGTAAAACAAGAAACTCACCTAAACAGAACACACACACACACACACAGGGGAGAAACGGGGGGCTTGGCGTCATGGCAGGAGGTCCGGCGAGGGGCGGCGGTGCACGGAGGCGATGGGCGAAGCAACAGTGACCAGTAGAAAGGTGAGTGGTTGATGTGTGGTGGTGCGGTGGTGTCACGCAGAGGAGAGAGAGTGAAGCGAGTGTGGGAGAACGACGAGGAAGAGGCGCGGCGTGGGGGTGGTGTCGCTGCCACTAGGCGGCAGTCTTGGCGGTACTGCAGGCTCACCGTTGGTGGTAGAAAGGTGGGGCTATGGTTGTTGTATGGTGGTTGTAGTGGTGGCCGAAAACAGAGGAAGGAAAAGATTGAATTTTTGGTTAACTTTGATTACTTGTTTGCTGATTTTGTGATGTAAAAACACCATCCATTCTTCCCTATTTATAGAGAAATCCCCATCTCATTAGATGATTTTCAGAATTTTAAAATCCTCAAACCATTTGAGTCCATGGAATTCAAGAAATCAAGTGGCTAAATTCAGGGGTTTTGAGAAAAATCCGGTGGGTCGTTAAGTGTGGTTGAGAGAGTGAAATCTCAATGGGTTTCTAGAAGATTAAGTATATTGAGGTGGTTTTTGACTTTGTTGAGCAATCTCCATTCTTGTCCTTCCATGTATGGAGGAGGAAGAAGATGGAGTTATTTCTTTTCTTTTAATTTGTGTTTTATTTTCTTATTTTGGGGTAGAATAGTGTTGGGCTAACCAATTTTATTTTGGTTTGTTTGGGCTCAAAGAATTGGGCATTGAGTCGATCAGAATTTGTTACTAACCTTAAGTCCTACATCATTTACAAGATTGATGCTAAGATTTAGTAATTTAATTTATGAACTTCATTATCCCAAAATTACTAAACAAACTAACTTAGAAATTATATTAGAAATTTTTATTTACTAAATTTGGTTCACTTTTAGTTTAATAATTAAGATTAGTTATTAATTAAATAAAAGTAAAACTTAGGATATTACACTATGTGAATCGATAAATTAAATCAAGACAACAATACTCCATTTAAGTTAATCGTTAGCAAGTTATATTCAATTTGAAACTCATGTATCTTAGTCAAAGTGAAAGAAATTGATGTTACATTAGATGACTGTATCAAAGTCAATAAACTATATATTCAAGATAATATCAGTACTCTACTTAACTTAATCATCTTTAAGTTGAATTCATTTCGGAACCGAAAGCATCTAATTCAGTTGTAACAAATGTAGAATAATGTAACTCAGTAGACGGGTTTAATATAACAATACCCCATATAAGTTAGTCGTCTCTAAGTTATTGGATTTACATGTTGCTTTAAGTTCTTAAATTTTTGTTTCATCTACTTCATAAGATAACAAAAAAAAAAACGTAAGTACATCATTTCTGTTAAATCTCAACTTCGGACGATTAGTTTTTGTTAGATGATGTAAGTGAGTGCAGGGGTGTTAATGAGCCTGGGTGGCTCGCAAACTATTCGAGGTCGGCTTGAGGGGGCTCAACTCGAGTTCGGGATCAACTCGAGACCATAACGAGCAGAGCCTAAGCTTCCTTAAGTTTGGCTTGAGAGTTCGTGAGCAAGCTCGAAAATATTTTAGATAGAGTTTATGTAAAAAAAAGTAACGTCCCACATCGATAAAAAAAGTAAACACCAACCTTGTTTTTCCTATATAATCTTATTACCCTTTAAGTCTTTAACTATAATTGTTTGATTTGTCTTATTTTGTCATATTAGATAGTCATTAAATATGCAAGATCCAAAAACTTTAACTACTTAGTATAAAATTAAATATTCTACTATAAGTAGCACTAGTAGAATAAATGTTATTTGCTGCGGTGATATTGCTGCGATTTTACCTATACGCAGCAATATAACACGTAAAAAAAAAGAAAAAACAGCATTTGACAATATTGCAGCGGTTCCCACCTCAAACCGCAGCAATATTGTCCAACAGATTAATTTTGAACAAAATGTGGGGCCCATGCCAGCTAATATTGCTGCGGTTTCCACGTAGGACCACAACAATATATTAAAAAAAACATTTTTTTAATATATTGATGCGGTCCTACGTGGAAACCGCAGCAATATAAAGGCTTAATATATATTAGTCGGTTAAATCGCAACATTTTTTTACAAAACCCTAAATCTAACCTAAAGGTCGCGCCTCCCTCCTTCTCCCCCCTCCCTCTCACTCCTACTCCTTCCTCTCTCATTTTCGCAGATCTACTGCATTCTCTCTCCTTCACCCTTTACCCTTCACCCTCCTGCATTCTCTATCCTTTTTCTTCGCCGAAAATACACGGCCTCTATGTCCAATTTCTTCGCCGAAAATACATGGCGACAGTCGTCGCTCGCGTAGACGCTATCGACAGTCTTCGTTCCCTCTATCGTTCCACCGCTCGCCAAATACATGGCCTCTATCGTTCCACCGCTCGCAAAATCGTCGCTCGACAGTCTACGTTCCCTCTAATTTCTCTTCATTTTTTGATTCGAAGTTTGGTTCGAAGTGGTTACGGTTGTGGTTCGAAGGAGAGAGAGGAGATAAAACTCCAGAAAACAACAAGAATCCTTCGTGGGTTCGTTCGTTCGCCTCCGCCAGGAAATTTGTCGTTCGTTCGTTCTACCGTTGTTGTATGCCGGCGAAGCTTTTGAAATTCCGGTAAGTTCATCACATTTCTTTTTCGTTTTTTGTTCCTGCTTCGATTTTCCGGCGAGCCTTGACTGTTTTTTTCTTTGATTTCTTGCGAGTTGTTCTCGAGACTAGATCTGGTTTTGCTCGTTTCTTTTTCATTTAGCCGTCGTCGAATTCTGCTTTTTGTCGCCGTCGTCATCAACAACAAACATCCTTCGAAGTTTGCCTCTTGCCGGAGACGTCGGTGCTCGAGTTTCAGAGCTCGACGCCAGCGGATGCTTATTAGTCTGTATACCTCTATTTTTCTCGTTTTTTTTTTTAAATTTTCCTTATTAGTCTGTTTTATTTTTTTATATATTTTGTAATTAGGGTTTGTAAAATATTATTTTTATTGAATATATGCTAGTTTGGGTTAATTACTTTTATGTTATTATTGTACTCTTTGAATATATAAAATGTTTATATTATAAGTGTATTATAACTACCAAAAATTTACGCTTTAAGTAATGGGAAAAAAAATTTTTTTTTACCTGCCTGCATATATTGCTGCGGTTTTAGGAAGAAACCGCAGCAATATACCTGTATATTTAATATTGAAAAAACATATATTGCTGCGGTTTTGCTTAGAAACCGCAGCAATATTTGAACATATTGCTGCAGTTTTAAACCGCAGCAATATAATAATACCCTATTGCTGCCCCTGTAATTGCTGCGCGGCCAAAATTGCAGCAATAGGCCACTTTTTGACCGCAACAATAAGCATATATTCTACTGGTGTAGAACAACTCTTTATATGTTCTAATTAGGGTTGTTAATGGTCTGGGTGGCTCGCAAACTATTTGAGCTCGACTCGGTCAAACATTTGCTCGAGAGGGCTCGGCTCGAGTTCAGGATTGGCTCGAGATCTTAACAAGCCGAGCCTGAGCCTCCATAAGTTCAGCTCGAAAGTTCGTGAGCAAGCTCGAAAATGTTTAAGATAGTTTGTAGGTAAAATAATATTGTCCCACATCGATAGAAAAAATAGATAACAACCTTATTCTTCCTGTAAAATCTACTATTAGATAGCATGTATTTGTATAGTGGACTTTTTCTAATGTTGCATTTGTATATATTGGACTGCAACTTATACAAAATTTCCCATCTACTCTAATGCAATCAACTTGTATTATATATATACATTTATTTACGCATCAGAAAAGAAGTTGAAGAATTCAAAACATTGTTGAAGAAATCCACGCATCTGAAGAAAATGATGCATCACATTTCTAGGGTTCCATTTGAACAGGGGACTTTGAACCCTAAATCGCAGAGAGAAAAAGTGGAAAAGAGGAAAGTAGAGGAGAGAGAAAAAAAGTGAGGGTGTTGATGCGTGATGTACTGAGTAAATAGGTGTAACGCCCCGACCTCTAAACATTATTTTTAAGTTAATTAATCCAATGTTAGCAGCGGAACTTAGATGGTCGGTGCGCTACTGCCGTATTTTCCATTCGAGAAAATACAATGCAAACATTCGTTCATGACACTAAACATATTATAGCTATTAAAATAAGCATCTTAGTTATATTAATATAAATAGCTAAGCATAGATGATTACGTAGTTATAGTTAAACTAGTTCGTGTTCTAGTGATCATAGATTTATATTACATAACCAATATAGTTTCATATGTAAAGTAGTTGGCCATCCTCACTTCTACGCCATCCCGTCATCTTCATCAGTACCTAAAACCAAAAGCAACATCGTGAGCCGAAGCTCAGTAACATACTACCCTAACAACGTAAATTCATTTCAATTCATTTTATTTGCAAACAGGGAGAAGAGAATATAGTAAAACATATTTCAAATTCGTAATGAAATAATAGCAAAGTAAACAATTATAAATAGCATCTTGATACTTCATAAGTTCCCATTATCTTTTCATCTTTTAGCTTGGTAACTGGCGAGTATAGACATGTGATGACCCTCAAGGAGCCCAGCTCCCTTTTTGGGTACACCACCATGTGATGATCCTCAAGGAGCCCAGCTCCCTTTTTGGATACACCACCATGCGATGATCCTCAAGGAGCCCCGCTCCCTTTTTGGATACACCGCTCGCACCAAAATAGCATGCGGTACCCCTCAAGGAGCCCAGCTCCCTTTTCGGGTGTACGGCGGGTGCGAAGGTACGTGCACGACCATAAAGTAGATAAGCGTAACATTATACTGCCAGAACCTCTTTCACTTTTATTTATCATGTTTCGTTCTTTAGCATTCATCGGCATAAGCCATAGATCTTTCATGAATCATACTTGAGCATTAATAACTCATAAGATCATCATTTACGAAACTCATTCGAAAACAATTTAATCCCACAATCCATATAAGAATCACATTGCAAAATCCTTAACATAATTATAAACATCATTTCATAAACACATTTCGAAGGGGATCGTGGGTGTTAGCAATAGATGTTACCTCGGTTCCTGCGTAATAACTTGAAAGCCGGGGGAGGCTGTAATATCCTTTCCGTTTAATCTAACCATGAAATGACGCAACAAAATATAAATATTTGATTTATTTTAACAATTGTCCTTTAGCTATTATTAACCTTTTTATTATCGAAGATTGTTGTTGTCCTACATATATTTATTATTTAAGCTTACGTTACTTCAGTTAATAGAATTATAATTAAACTCATCATTTGTTTATACTACTGGTATCTTATTCAATTTAATAAGTAAATTAGCTTCAACAAGTTTTATAATAATTTAAGTTATCGTAGCCCAACTAATCATAAATTAATAATATTCATTTATTATTTCTAGATTACCAGAATAATTTGACAACGAGTGTTACACAACTATATTTATTTAGTTTATAGAACAATTCATCAACTCAATTATGAAATATCTATTAAACTTAACAAACTAAGTATATGAATTTTATTAATTGGTTTAATTAAAACTAAAACCACACCTTAGGCCCATATTAATGAATTACACTTGGGCTCAAACTACAAAAGAAACCAAAGTTTTAAAACAGAAAAATGAAGAGGTTTCTTCATACCTCTCCTTAGTGAGCAGACCAAGAACAGGGAAGAAAAGAAGGGAGTGGAGCGGTGCACTGGAGCTCCGGCAGCAGCGGCACGGCAGCGTGGCTGGGGAGCGGGATTCCGGCGGTTCTGGCGTGGCTCCGCCGGCGCACGAGGAGAGAGAGCGAAACACGAGAGAGAGAGATGGGGCGCGAGAGGGAGAGAGAAGAAGACGAGCGGAGGTGCAGGCGAGAGGAGAGAGAAAGGCGGCGGTGGTTAGGTGTGTAGAGGCGGCAGCGACTGAGGGAGGACAGTGGTGCTGCGGCGGGGCTGTGGTGGCTGACTTCGAAAACAGAGGAGAGAGAGAAGTGGTGTGGGGCGAAAATGACGGAAATTTTGGGGTGGTTTTGGAGGCGTTTTTCCGGCGATGGTGGGTTGATTTCCGGCGAGGTGTTTTAAGATTGTGAATGGATGATAATGGGGGAGGCAACCATGGCTATTTATACCCATTGTTGGGGTTTAATTTGTATGAATTGGGTGGGTTTGATTTGTTGAAAAATATTGAATTTTTTTGGATGGGTTTAGATTGAATTGTGGTTTTTAATTGAAGTATAGATTGTTTGTGCATAAGAATTCATGAGAGGAGTTAAAACTCAATTGTTGGGTATTTGGGTTGGTTTGTGAAGAAAATATGAAATTGGGTTGAAAAGTTGCTGAAAGTATTTTATTGTTGAGTTTTATTGTGCATAATAATCCATTTTGAGTTAGATATTCATGGGTTGAATTGAAATGCCATTGTTGGGTTGTTTGTGAAGGAAAATGAAAAATGGGTTGAATGTTGATGAAAACAGTTTCTACTGTTTTCTTTTCTTTTCTTTTTCCTTTTTCTTTTCTTTTCTCTTTTTCTTTTCCTTTTTTTATTTCAAATACTAACAAAGTTGTTCCAATATTATTGGATTGGTAGTGTATCTAATTTGTTTACTACTTTGTTTCCTTACTCTAATTTATTGTTAATGTTTAATCTAACATAACTTTATTATTATATGTAACTTTAACGATTTAATTATCATTATGTGGTTATAGAGTAACAAAATTTCAATAATAATTATGATTAAAGGAAATTTTAACCACTAATTATTATTATTTAATTTAGGCGAGTTTAAATTTTCGGGATATTACATCCTCCCCCCCTTAGAAAAAGTTTCGTCCTCGAAACTTAGTAATGATAGCCAATAATCATATTTTCATTAACTCATATATACATATACAAGCACATAATTTCAAAGTCAAATATTTACATGCATATGGTGAGTAACCTCACAAAATCATCATTTAAGCAAATAGGTGGGGGTATTTCATTTTCATCTGATCTTCTACCTCCCAAGTGGCTTCTGACGACGAATGGTTAGCCCATAGGACTTTTACCATAGGGATTACTTTATTCCTAAGTTGCTTTTCTCGTCAATCGAGAATTTCGATCGGTCTTTCTTCATACGTTAGGTCATTTCTAAGCTCTATGGGCTCGTGTCTAATTACATGATTAGGATCTGGTATGTACTTTCTCAGCATTGACACATGAAAGACATTGTGAACCCTATCCAAATCTGTCGGCAATGCTAAACGATAAGCCACTTCGTTTACTCGCTCCAAAATCTCGTATGGACCGATATACCTCGGACTTAGTTTTCCAGACTGTCCAAATCTCATGACACCTTTAGTAGGTGAGATCTTTAGAAAGACATGATCGCCCACCATGAATTCTAGTGGTCTCCTTCGTCGATCTGCATAGCTCTTTTGTCGGCTCTGAGCAGCCTTGATCCTGGCTTGAATCAATCGCACTTTTTCAGTTGTTTCTTGTATCAAGTCAGGCCCAATTACTCTAGCTTCTTCTATATCACTCCAACAGAGGGGTGTTCTACACCGTCGTCCATAGAGTGCTTCATAAGGTGCCATCCCGATGCTAGCTTGATAGCTGTTGTTATAAGAAAATTCCACCAGTGGCAAATATTTCTCCCAGCTCCCTTGGAAATCTAACATACATGCTCTCAACATGTCTTCGAGAGTCTGAATTGTTCGTTCTGTTTGACCATCGGTTGCCGGGTGGAAAGCAGTACTGAAATTGAGTCTGGTGCCAAAAGCTTTTTGCAATTCTTTCCAAAACTTCGCCTGAAATCGCAAGTCTCGATCAGACACAATTGAACTCGGAACTCCATGTAGTCTGACAATTGTGTTCATATACAACTCCGCTAGCTTATCCAAACTCCAATTATTCCTTATAGCCAAGAAATGCGCGGACTTTGTCAATCTATTTACAATTACCCAAATAGAATTCATGCTTCTAGATGATGGTGGTAATCCCATAATAAAATCCATTGAAATCGAATCCCATTTCCAAGTGGGAACATCTAATGGCTGTAGCAATCCTGCAGGCCTCTGGTGCTCGATCTTTATTCTTTGACAAGTCAAGCATCTTGAAACGAATTCTGCAACTTCTTGCTTCATATTACTCCACCAGAATGTTTGCTTCAAATCTTTATACAACTTGTTTCTTCCCGGGTGTACCGAGAAAGGACTATTATGAGCCTCTTCTAGAATTTTTCTTTTTAGCGACTCATTATTGGGAACACATAGCCTTCCTTGGAATCTCAAAGTACCATTTTCTTGAATCACAAATCCTGGTGACTTCCCTTTCTTCACATCATCCTTTGTTTTCTCTAACTCCATATCTTCGCCTTGTGCCTCCTTTATTTCTTCCAACAGCGTCGGCCTTAACTCCAATGCATTCAAACGTGCATTTCTCTTCCCTTGAATGATCTCAACTTCCATCTTCCATAGATCCCTTTGGATAGCTTTGGGTAGGGTTAGGATGGTGTTTAAGCGGGGTTTTCGCTTAGGCATCGGCCAAACATTAGCCTTTCTAGGGTGATATTGAATGTCGAGATCGTAATCCTTAGGAGTTCTAGCCATCTACGTTGTCTCAAGTTTAGCTCTTTTTGTGTGAAAATATATTTGAGACTTTTGTGGTCGGTGAAGATTTTGCATGGAACACCATAGAGATAGTGTCGCCATATTTTGAGAGCAAACACCACAGCTGCTAATTCAAGATCATGGGTTGGGTAGTTTTGTTCGTGTGGTTTTAGTTGTCGGGAAGCATAGGCATTAACTTTATCGTTTTGCATTAAGACGCACCCTAATCCATGCTTGGAAGCATCGCTATACACCACAAAGCCTTCCTTATCAGATGGGAGGGTGAGAACAGGGGCGGAGGTAAGACGCTTCTTCAACTCTTGAAAAGCTGCTTCACTTTCATCACTCCATTCAAATTTGACAAACGTCTTCACTAATCGGGTTATGGGTAAAGCAATTTTGGAGAAGTCTTGGACAAATCTTCGATAGTAACCAGCTAAACCCATAAAACTTCGGATTTCTGTGACATTAGTGGGTCTAGGCCACTCCATTATAGCTTTTATCTTTTGTGGGTCGACAGAGATTCCATTCTCCGAAATAATGTGCCCTAAGAAGGCAACTTCTTTCAACCAGAATTCACATTTCTTCAACTTCGCATATAACTTGTTCTCCCTTAGTACCTCCAATACTTTTCTCAAGTGCTCTTCATGTTCACTCGAACTTCTTGAAAACACCAATATGTCGTCAATGAACACTACTACGAATTGTCGAGGTAGGGTTTGAAAACTCAGTTCATCAGATCCATAAAAACAGCAGGAGCATTGGTCAGCCCGAACGGCATTACTGTGAACTCATAATGACCATAGCGAGTTCTGAAGGCAGTTTTCGAGATATCTTCAGGCTTGATTCGGAGTTGGTGGTATCCTGATCTCAAATCAATCTTCCAGAAAGTGCTGGCACCTCGTAGCTGATCGAAAAGATCATCAATGCGGGGTAGTGGATATTTATTCTTGATGGTGATCTTGTTTAACTCCCGATAATCAATGCATAATCGCAAGCTTCCGTCTTTCTTTTTCACGAATAACACCGGTGCACCCCAAGGTGAGACGCTAGGCCGAATATACCTTTTCTCAAGTAACTCATCTAGTTGCTTCTTTAATTCTTGCAACTCTGCTGGTGCCATTCTGTAAGGTGCCTTGGATATGGGAGCGGATCCTGGAATCATGTCAATGCTAAAATCTATTTCTCTTTTGGGGGCATGCCAGGTATCTCTTCTGGGAATACGTCAGGATATTCACAGCTATGGGAATTTCAGAAAAGAAGGTTCAGGGGTCGTTAGGTCTACCATGTTGCAAAGGTATCCCTGACAACCAGTCATGAGAAGTTTGAAGGCTTTTAAGGTTGAGACGATTTTGGGTTTGGTTTTTATTCTTCGAAAAGATACCTTACTTCCGTCTGGTTTCCTAAGGGTTATTTCATGGTTAAGACAATTTATGTCGGCTTTGTGTTTGGATAACCAGTTCATACCTAATATAACATCAAAGTCGGTTAACTCAAACTGGACTAGGTCAACGAGAAATTCACATTCGTTGATGAGGATAGAACAATTCTTATATAGGACATCGCATGAAATTGATTCAGCGTTTGGAAGAGCAACAGACATAGCAGAGAATTGGGAACATGGTTTGACTTTCAAACTTTTAGCAAATGATGCGGAGACAAATGAATGTGAAGCTCCAGAGTCAAAAAGAACATAAGCAGGTATAGAATTGACAGGAAAAGTACCAGTTATGACGGTATCTCGGCTTCTGCTTCTTCTCGTGCATCATGAATACTCGTGCAGCTTGGGGAGGTCCACGTGGAGGATTACGGTTTGTAGTGCCACCATTTCCACGGTTCTGACCAGCTGGTTCATTTCTCCCATTGGCTTGTCCTTGACGCCATTGAGGGCAATCTCGGACCATATGATCCTTACTACCGCACTTGTAACATTCCTTGTACCAAATCGACATTCCTTCTCAGTATGGTTCCACTTTCCACACTTAGAGCATTTTCGAGTTTGATTCTGATTTCCGAAATTTCCACCTCGATTTCCAGTTTCTTGCCTCTTGAATGACCCATTGTGGTTGGTTTTGAAATTCTTCTTTCTTTTCCCGTTCTCAAAGATCTCTTTTCGAAGCTTGCTTTTTCTTTCAACATTGATAGCCCTATCATAGAGCTCTTGGAATGATGTACTCATGGTGCCTGCGTTTCTCCTGAAGGTCAAGATTAAGGCCTTCTTCAAAGCGGTTCATCCTCTGTCGATCCGTCGACACTAGTCAGGAGCAAATCGAGCAAGCTCGTTGAATTTACAGCATACTCTAACACAGACATACTCCTTTGCTTGAGATGGATGAACTCGGATTCCATTTTGAGTTGCAGGCTTTGAGGGTAAAACTGATTTCTCATTACTCCCTTCAGATTTTCCCATCCGAAGCCGGGTTGATTTGCATTTCCTTTGCAGTCTTCCACCAAAGGTCTGCTTGCCCTTTGAGATAGAATACCGCGAAATTCACCTTCCATTTTTAGGGCATTGAGTGACGTCAAATAGTTTCTCCATATGATTAATCCACTCTTCGAACTCCGTAGGATCCGGCTTGCCATCATAGGTCGGTGGTTTGTGAGCAAAAACGCTTAAACATGTTAGAGCATTCTCTTGCTCTGATTTGGGCTTTTGCGATTTCCTTGAAGAGTTCCATCATTACAAGTCTTAATAAGTCTGTTCTGTTATCGTTAGCACAGTCGTCTCGGTGGCTTCTCCGAAAATGGGGTCACTTCACACCAAAGCATCGAGCCTTAACCTCATTTCTTCCAGTGACACATCCGACACGTGATTTCTGTTTCCTCCTTCAGCGTGATCACTCTCACTTGTTGCCATTTTCTATCACATTGAACGTTTCACATTCATATTACTTTTACCGTAATTAAGGCCTAGAGCATCAAAAGCAAAGAAAATTATCCATTCCCTTCCTACGCTCACGCTCATGGTTATTCCAATTTTCTTATTCATTAACTTAATGAAATTAAATTTTCATTTATTTTTCCTTAATTATTATCTGTACTAACTCAACTATTTCTATCATATGATTAATAATATTATCGTCGTTTATTATTTATTACGCCAATTTCACCTAAACCATTTTAATATTAACATTAATTTATGTAAAACCATTGCGGTTCAACTTAAGGTTTCAGAAACCTTTGGCTCTGATACCATCTGTAACGCCCCGACCTCTAAACATTATTTTAAGTTAATTAATCAATGTTAGCAGCGGAACTTAGATGGTCGGTGCGCTACTGCCGCTATTTTCCGTTCGAGAAAATACAATGCAAACATTCGTTCATTGACGCTAAACATATTATAGTATTAAATAAGCATCTTAATTATATTAATATAAAATAGCTAAGCATAGATGATTACGTAGTTATAGTTAAACTAAGTTCGTGTTCTAGTGATCATAGATTTATATTACATAAGCAATATAGCTTTCATAATGTAAAGTAGTTGGCCATCCTCACTTCTACGCCATCCCGTCATCTTCATCAGTACCTAAAACCAAAAGCAACATCGTGAGCCGAAGCTTAGTAACATACTACCCTACACACGTAAATTCATTTCAATTCATTTTATTTGCAAACAGGGAGAAGAGAATATAGTAAAACATATTCAAATTCGTAATGAAATAATAGCAAAGTAAACAATTATAAATAGCATCTTGATACTTCATAAGTTCCCATTATCTTTTCATCTTTTACTTGGTAACTGGCGAGTATAGACATGTGATGACCCTCAAGGAGCCCAGCTCCCTTTTTGGGTACACCACCATGTGATGATCCTCAAGGAGCCCAGCTCCCTTTTTGGATACACCACCATGCGATGATCCTCAAGGAGCCCCGCTCCCTTTTTGGATACACCGCTCGCACCAAAATAGCATGCGGTACCCCTCAAGGAGCCCAGCTCCCTTTTCGGGTGTACGGCGGGTGCGAAGGTACGTGCACGACCATAAAGTAGATAAGCGTAACATTATACTGCCAGAACCTCTTTCACTTTTATTTATCATGTTTCGTTTCTTTAGCATTCATCGGCATAAGCCATAGATCTTTCATGAATCATACTTGAGCATTAATAACTCATAAGATCATCATTTACGAAACTCATTCGAAAACAATTTAATCCCACAATCCATATAAGAATCACATTGCAAAATCCTTAAATAATATAAACATCATTTCATAAACACATTTCGAAGGGGATCGTGGGTTTAGCAATAGATGTTACCTCGGTTCCTGCGTAATAACTTGAAAGCCAGGGGAGGCTGTAATATCCTTTCCGTTTAATCTAACCATGAAATGACGCAACAAAATATAAATATTTGATTTATTTTAACAATTGTCCTTTAGCTATTATTAATCCTTTTTATTATCGAAGATTATTGTTGTCGCTACATATATTTATTATTTAAGCTTACGTTACTTCAGTTAATAGAATTATAATTAAACTCATCATTTGTTTATACTACTAGGTATCTTATTCAATTTAATAAGTAAATTAGCTTCAACAAGTTTTATAATAATTTAAGTTATCGTAGCCCAACTAATCATAAATTACTAATATTCATTTATTATTTCTAGATTACCAGAATAATTTGACAACGAGTGTTACACAACTATATTTATTTAGTTTATAGAACAATTCATCAACTCAATTATGAAATATCTATTAAACTTAACAAACTAAGTATATGAATTTTATTAATTGGTTTAATTAAAACTAAAACCACACCTTAGGCCCATATTAATGAATTACACTTGGGCTCAAACTACAAAAGAAACCAAAGTTTTAAAACAGAAAACATGAAGAGGTTTCTTCATACCTCTCCTTAGTGAGCAGATCAAGAACAGGGAAGAAAAGAAGGGAGTGGAGCGGTGCACTGGAGCTCCGGCAGCAGCGGCACGGCAGCGTGGCTGGGGCGCGGGATTCCGGCGGTTCTGGCGTGGCTCCGCCGGCGCACGAGGAGAGAGAGCGAAACACGAGAGAGAGAGATGGGGCGCGAGAGGGAGAGAGAAGAAGACGAGCGGAGGTGCAGGCGAGGAGAAGAAAAGGCGGCGGTGGTTAGGTGTGTAGAGGCGGCAGCGACTGAGGGAGGACGGTGGTGCTGCGGCGGGGCTGTGGTGGCTGACTTCGAAAACAGAGGAGAGAGAGAAGTGGTGTGGGGCGAAAATGACGGAAATTTTGGGGTGGTTTTGGAGGCGTTTTTCCGGCGATGGTGGGTTGATTTCCGGCGAGGTGTTTTAAGATTGTGAATGGATGATAATGGGGGAGGCAACCATGGCTATTTATAGCCATTGTTGGGGTTTAATTTGTATGAATTGGGTGGGTTTGATTTGTTGAAAAATATTGAATTTTTTTGGATGGGTTTAGATTGAATTGTGGTTTTTAATTGAAGTATAGATTGTTTGTGCATAAGAATTCATGAGAGGAGTTAAAACTCAATTGTTGGGTATTTGGGTTGGTTTGTGAAGAAAATATGAAATTGGGTTGAAAAGTTGCTGAAAGTATTTTATTGTTGAGTTTTATTGTGCATTATAATCCATTTCGAGTTAGATATTCATGGGTTGAATTGAAATGCCATTGTTGGGTTGTTTGTGAAGGAAAATGAAAAATGGGTTGAATGTTGATGAAAACAGTTTCTACTGTTTTCTTTTCTTTTCTTTTTCCTTTTTCTTTTCTTTTCTCTTTTTCTTTTCCTTTTTTTATTTCAAATACTAACAAAGTTGTTCCAATATTATTAGATTAGTAGTGTATCTAATTTGTTTACTACTTTGTTTCCTTACTCTAATTTATTGTTAATGTTTAATCTAACATAACTTTATTATTATTTGTAACTTTAACGATTTAATTATCATTATGTGGTTATAGAGTAACAAAATTTCAATAAAAACTTATGATTAAAGGAAAATTTTAACCACTAATTATTATTATTTAATTTAGGCGAGTTTAAATTTTCGGGATATTACAATAGGGAAGTAAATGGGGTTAAAGATCCCATTTCTCATTAAACCTGGTGCATTGAATTCGTAAAACAAGGGGGCATTCTAGAATTTTTAATTTTTTTCATGAGGGTATAATGGGAATAATTTATGGCTTTAATTAGCAATAAGATTATAATTTGGGACATTATATAAGGAAAAGAGACTTATATTATGGGACGGGGGAGTAATACATAATGAAAGAAGTAGCAGAACCTGGCAGCAAATGCCTACACCTGGCAACAAATACCTATGTACTTCCTATCTCATTTTTTCGATGCAACACATGCCATGATGCAGTAAGAGTGCTACGTGATTAGTTGGGATTAGATCCCACATTGCCTATTTCATTTTTTCGGTGCAACACATGCAGTAAGAGTGCTACGGGATTAGTTGGGATTAGATCCCACATCGACAAGGAAGTAAGAATGCTACGGGAGCTGCTCTACTAAAGAGCGAGTATAGAGGTAGAAATTATATGGATGTTGCACCTAGCCTATTAATTAAAGATCACTCTTTGACATCCATATATACTTGACTAGAGTTTGACAATAATTCATTTGTTCGTACCTAATACATAAGTTAAGTTGAACGTTTTATTAATATTTAAAATATCAAGTTATCGAGGCGAGCTTTAGCTGAGCTCGACTTCGGTCCTTTCGAGCTCGAGCTGAGCATATATTATTGGGCTCGATGAGCTTCGAGCTCGAGCTCAATCTGAACCATTTTTTAGCCGAGCCGAGCATGAATAGGTATTGGTTCGGCTCGTTAACACCCCTAGTTCTGATATTATATATTATAACGATCAATTTCAAGCTTTATATAAATAATTTGTTATTATAAGCATTATGATTGATATATAAGTTTGTAAATAGCTATGATGATAGTGAGAATAATAATAATAATAATAATAATAATAATAATAATAATAATAATAATAATAATAATACAAATAATGACAATATTAGTATAATGCTAACAATAACAATAGTAATACAAATAAAAACATGAATACTAACAATAACAATATAATACTAATAGTAATAGTAGCAACAATGCTAATAATAACAATAACAATAACACACATAACGCGGTATATATATATATATATATATATATATATATATATATATTATGTTGTGACTATATATGATAAAGTATAAACAAACTATTTTTATCAATATCATGTTATAAAATTATCATAAATGACAATCATATGTTTACAACAGCAGTTCATACGAGGCCTAAGTGATTATAACGAGAGTTCATATGTTTACAATAATAATAATAAACATAACAACAGTTTAGATTCAATTTTTCTTTTATTTCATTGTTAATTTCTTTGTGAAATCTTTTGATGTTATTTTTTTTGTTATTATTTTTCTGTAATTATGATTTTAATTTGATTAGTTAATTCAAGCGATATTTATTAGTTAATTTAAGTAAGGTTTTATTTAATTTAAGTAATCAGTACATTTTGGTTTGATTTTGATAGTAATAAGTCGAATAGATTTTTGTTAGCATGTTAGTACTTTTCTCTTTTTCATAAAATATCTATTATTATTAAGACTTTATAAATGTTTCAATTGTAATATTTTGAAATATCATGTTATCAAAAAAATATAATAATTCTAAATAGTACCAACTTATAAATAGTTATAAAGGAATTATATGTTATATATTTAGTAAAAGATAAAATTAATATATTTAAAAGATTTTGTATATATAAAACAATAATTGGATTTTAGTGAGATATAAGTTAGGAGTTCCATCATAAATTTGGGTAATATGTGAATTCGGTTCGGGTACAGTTAAAAATCAGTTTAAAATAATTTCAGTTTAAATTGGTTTCAGTTCCATTTCAGTTTCAGTTTAATTCAGTTCAGTTATTTCAGTAACATATTCAGTTCAGTTAAGTTTAGTTAATCAATCAACTTTTCAGTTTTTCACAGTTATTTTCAGTTACAGTTTGTTTCAGTTTTCAGTTGCAGTTCAGTTTTGGTTTTTTATTCAATTTATTTCAGTTTCAGTTCATCATTTTTCAGTTAATTTCAGGTACAGTTACTCTCAGTTCAATTTAATTCAGTTATTTCAGTTCAACCAACAGTTTATTAACCAAATTAACAGCTCTATATGGGGTGGTGTTTTGTGAGGAATGATAATATATTAATGGATACTAGGGAGCCTTTCCATTATAATGGAAAATGTTGTAGATATTAATACACATAAATAGTGGATGATTTATAGATAATAAGTATCTCAAACATATGAATGAGAGGTTCTACAGTAAGGGGTCGTGTGGTTCAAGATATGGGATGGAATGGGAATGGATACAAATAGGGGAGGGGAATGGTAATAAAAATGGTTACCTTTATTGAGTGTTTGGTTCAACCCAAGGAATGGAAATGAAGGGTAACCATTAACTTCAAGTAATGGATTTTGTTACTTAAGGGGGAGGGAAGGTAACATATTTGGGGAATCCATTACCATCAAGTAATGGTAAGGGATTGATGAGAGGTTGAACCAAACAAAAAGAAAGGGAATCGATAATTGATTCCGTTTCTTGAAATCCAAAAATAGTGAACCAAACGAATCCTAAATGTAATCAAAGTAAAGGGAAAGATGTTAGAGAGAGAAAGTCTGAAAAAGAAAACTAGGAACCTAGAAAACAAAAATTCCCAAATCAATTTCCCTAGGCCCTTCCCTTCCTCCTCTTCATTTCCTGCAAAAATCTCCAAAATCACTCTTCCATCAAAGTGCTATACAGCTACTAGTTGTATTGTCATTATCTTTTTATCCTAATTTTTATCTTAAAGTACAGTAATGATGGAGTTAGTGAGTTCTCCCCAATTCAATTTTCTAAGGCTAAACCTATAGTTGCTAAAGTGAAACTTCCTGCAAGAGCTGTGCAAAGCAATGATGTGAGTAATTACATTTCGTCAGAAAGTAATTATAATTTTTGAGCATCACTCCGACCATTCTATTGGATTAGGGGTTTTCATTTAGTCCAATTCAAGTACAAAATAGCTGGGGAAGTTAAGTTTCAAGGGTTTCTATCTTTTAATGTGAGAGAGGGTTTAAGATTCTTCAATTTTGAGAGATGCTATTGTGGCGTTCTTTTTTTTTCATGTTCGTGGATGTGCAGGAGGAGTTATTTCTAGAAAGCTTTATCTGCAAGAGAGGCAATTCACTTGCCATTGCAGTATAAATGCATTTAATGTGATGGAATGCTTCATTAAGGTAGATGGTTATCAGTATGCGAATTTCCTTGCCTGTATGTTTCTCATTTTTACCTATAAAAGGCAAAATCAGATATAATTTTCTATCACGCCTCCCTTTCAAATCTTCTCTTCATTCTCTCTGTCTATTTGCAATAACTTCTCTGTTAGTTTGTTTTCATTTATTATGGCAACTCCAAGTTCTTTTAAGGATGTCATTTTGTCAAACCCTAACCCTAAAAAGCCTGCTAATTTTTCATCTTCTTCTGAAAATGTTGCTAATCTGAACATTCAAAAAATTCCTATAATTAAACCTACTTCTCTGTGTGTTGATGTTAATGATCCCCCTTCCCTTGTTGTTCATGCTGAAAGTGTTGTGCTTAACGATTTACCCCAAGTAAAGCATAATATTGTCGAGCTTACCACATCCTGCCTGTTTTGTAAGATGTTGTATGCCCCCCTTGATTTACGCACTATCACTGCAAGTACTAAGTCAAAATGGAAGTTTGCCAAAGGAGACATTATTATCTTGATATCGGTAACAATTGGACTTCTGAGGTTTGCCAACCCTAAAGACCTTGAATTCGTTTTGAGTGAGAGCCTTGGCATATCCAAGGAGACCTCTTTGTTCTCTCTCTCTGGACGCCCTTTTTTGACCCATATCTTGAACAGATCAAATAGGTTGATCTTTGGGTAAGAATTTCTCATCTCCCAACTGAGCTTCTTAACTTTGAATCTATTGCTAATTTACTTGTTGTAAATGATATTGTCTCTTTGGTCAAATTGGATCAAAGATCTTTGTTGAGAAACAAAGTCCGGTTTGCTAGGGCTTGTGTTAGAGTTAATAATATAAAAGGCCTTTTACTTGAATTTGCCGAGGTTTGCTAAGTTGTTGGTTTGGTTCATGGGTATGTGATTTGGTATGAGAATTTTTCCTTAGGTTGTTCGTTTTGTGGCGACAACACCCATCTCATTGCTGAGCACTATTTTCATTCTCTCCAGTTTGACAACTCTATTGTGAGGCACATTGAGCAATTGGGGATGGAGCCTTCCTTCTTGGTTGTTCTCTCTTCTTAATCAAGGTAAGCTAAGAGGATGATTGATGACTTGGAGAGTGATGACGCCTCCTCTACCCTAAAGAGGAAGAGAAACTAACATGTTATCCCCCCCCCCTTTTTTTTTTATGAATTGATAGTTTTTTTTGCTACTATGTAATATATTATTATGTCAATTGTATGCTGGAATGTTACAAGAACAATTAGAAAAAAATACTCTGGTAGAAGTGAAGGACTTTTGTTCTAGTAGTAATGTAAAATTATGATGTTGTGCAAAGTTAAATCCCCCTCTCCTCCTACTCAGAATAGTGCTATGCAATGTGGTTTCCAGCATTTTGATTGTATTCCAAACTAAGGTCTTTCCGGTAGAATATGGTTATTTTGGAAAAATTGTAATATTAACCCTTTCAGTTTGTCTATTATCTTTAAATCTACTAGATTTATAGCTTTTTGTATCTTTCTCCTTAACAACAATTCATCTTATGTGGCCATTTTTATTTATGCCAAGACAAGACAAGCCTTTAAAGCAGAAATTTGGGACGAATTAATAGAGTATGTTAACAAATTAGATCTCCCCTATCTTATAATGGGAGATTTTAATGAAATCTCAAATCAATTAGATAAATTAGGCGATTCACCTTTTACTCAATCTCGCTCATTTTTTTATAAATAATCTCTTCTCCAAAACTTGTATTCTAAGCTGCCTTTTCTTGGCTCTCGTTTTTATGGAGAAAAAAGGGATCATTCCCAACTAATTTGTTTGAAAGACTTGATAGGGATGGAGCCTTCCTTCTTGATTGTTCTATCTTGTATTCTAAGATGTGTTTCATATTTCCCAACTCAAGAGATATATCCCTGATTGAAGTCATATTTTGGAGCCTGAAAAATACAAATCGATAGTAGCCTCACATATGAGGAAAAGGCTATGAGAATTCTTCACAAACAGGTGCGTAGTACAAGCAATAAAGATGTGAATATCGTGAAAGTGCTTTGGTCTAACCATAAGTCTGAAGAGGCAACGTGGGAAGCCGGAGACGATATGAAGAAGTATCTTGAGTTATTCCTTGAGGTGAGTTACGAGGGTGTAACTCGTTTTCTTTAAGGGGGGTAGAATGCGATAGAATTTCACGCGTTTTACCATATTTTATGGTATTTTTATGCATTTTTATGCTAATTTTGGCAATTTGCACATGTTAGTGCAAAAATAAATTGGTTCTCCGCATGGAAAATGTGTTCATGAGTTCCACAAGTGGTTTTAAAGTTGGTAAAACTGTGCACATGTGTGACACAAGTATTTCTGGAATGGGACTTGAGTCAAAAACTTTTGAAATATGTGAATTTTCGTGCCAAGTTTTTGACAAAACTTCTTTAAAGAGGGGTAGAGTATAATCCCTCATAAATTTATGAATTTTATAAATATATTTTAATGTATTTTTATATAGTATATTTTAGTATGGTTTCGTATTTAAACAATTTATTTCTTGAAAGGTTGACTATTTGAAAGTCAAAGGAATTATTTAATGATTTAAAGACGTCAAACATTTTATTTAGTCATACTTTGAAATATATTTCAATAGGTTAAAATACATTTGGGGGTAACAAAAGATATTTTAAATTGGTTTAGAGGAACCCAACTAATCAAATCATCAACCATTAAATATTATTTTAGCTCAAACACCTTTTTTTAAGCCCAAATGGGAAAACCTATATAAACCACCAAAACCCCAATTTTCCCACACTTTATTTTCTCTCTCTCCCCTCTTCACTTTTTCGGCCTCCTCTCTCTCTTTCTTTGTCTTTTCTTTTTTCTCTCTTCCTCTCTCTTTCTTACAACCCTCCTCCTTCGTGATCGGCCGGTGACCACTACCGGGAACCACCACTAATCAGGCAGCAACAGTCGCTGCCCTTGTGCCGACGTGTGCCTCTTCCCTCCTCTTCTTTGTTTGGTTATTTTTCTTCCTCCTCAAGTTATTTTCAATGCAAAGTTTATGTTTTTAAAAATTATTTTCATATGTTTATGTTTAAAGTTTGAGTTTGATGATTTAATTATGAATATAAGATTATGTAGTTTATATAATGAAGTAATTAAATTTCAGATTTACTTATTATGTTTGGATTGAGATTTTAAGTATCAAAGCATGGATTTTTAGGATTTTATGAGTTGAAAAATCATAATAGTATATTATAGTTTATGAATTAAATTGAGTATTCTTACGATTTTAATTATGTATAAGTATGTTTAAAAAGGATGCTATTATATTATAAGTTGCTGGAAACTTGAAAAGAATGTTGATGGAGTTTTTATGATTAAAGTATGATTTGTTAAGGTTTCATAACTAGTATAGTAGTACTATAATAGGAGGCTTTAATAACTATGTTTTAATGATGGAAAAGGTTTTTAAGCAATTTTAAGAAGGGTTTAAAATATGTTAATATTGCTGAAAATTTATAAAGTATTGATTTGTGGTTATATTTGTTATTTTAGACGGAGAATTCTCTTTAGACGACTTTTAAGGTTGTGAAAGTGGCCTCTTGATTTGTCTACACAATGTATGTACATATCTATGTGTTGATTGGATTAGTATCATGTCCTAAGGATGGGATTTATGTAGTATCATGTATAGGGACCTATCTTTAGTTCATATGTGATTCATATTCAATTGGATTTGCACGTTTTATGTCGTTGTGTGAAACATGCTGATTATGATGATGATGATGCAAGCATATGGGATTTGAGAACTTTATTCTATTAATTCACGTGAGTGATTAATATTTATGTTGGTATTGGATCATGATTGAATCATGTTGTTCTCTATTGGATTATTTAATTACTTTATGAGTATCGATGGCCTTATTTAGTAAGTTGATTATTATACCTATGAAAGGTTGGTTGGTTGGTTGTTGACTTGGTTCGACAAATAAATAAAGGTTATGGACTTAATATTGGAATTAGTCTTGGATTGTTATGTTGATGCATGATCACCTTATCTAATTCTAAGATAAAAATGGAAGTTTATGATTCTTTGATGATTATATTATTTGCTTTACTTGTGAGTCATAACAAGTGAATAAATTATTAATCATGTAAAGTGAAACGTGGAAAGCAATAGTTTTAGACTTGTGTGCACGTCTGAAGTGTCGGACAAGTATGAGTTGAAGTACATGGTGGTAGCCCATCTTTTCTTGGGACCGGATTGATCACCTTGTCCTATTTTTATTTAAAAGATTCCTCGATATCGTAGGTCATGGGAGTACGGAGCGTGCCCATACTTCATCTTCTAGATTGAAGATTGGTTTTGGTTTAGACAACTCGTTCCATTCAGTATTCCATCTAAATTTTATTTAAATTATTAGTTGTAGAGTTTGTTAAGTAAAAATAGTCTACGATGGTATTATATTATTATTTATCCCTGCTTAATATTTATTAGTATCATGTTAGGTTTTATTTATTTATTCACTGTGTAGTACTCAAGTTTGTTGATTATGTGTTATGTTGATCATGGCTATGCCTTATTGATCCGGTTATGACCCATTTTAGTGAGCAGTCTCTCGTGATCAATTGTGCATCATCCATTACAGGTTTAAAGATGATGCATCATGGGTTCAGGATTTGGTGAGCTTCTGTTGACTTTACATTTTATTTTGACTTTATACCTTTAATCGTTGACTTTTACTTTTGAGGTTGACTTTTGACTTTATGTTGGTTTGACTTTACGAAGTTGATTTTTGGTTGACTAAGTTTTATTTCTAAACTTTATGTATTATTATTTCCGTTGCAAAATTTTGAATAAGCTGATACGTTATCACACGGGCGATAGTACTTTGATAATTATCTAAGTTTTATATTGAAAAAGGTATTTTGGAAAATAGAGAATTATCAGGGTGTATGTTACATCACAAGGGTTGCTCTTTTTCTTCGCTTTTATATTCTTTCCCTTCTTATTGTCCTGATTTTTCTCTTATCATCCGAAAGGATGTTTTAGGTTGGCCTCCTGATAGAGCGGGCTTTTCCTAAGTTTTTCTCTCCTTATATAAAAAAACGAGGGTTTCTCATAAGTAACCAGTGCGTCAAAAATGCAAACAAGGGTTCTTATAAATAACCAATTGTAGTTTTTGGGAAAAAAGTTGAGTGAAACACACAAGTAAGGGTTCTTATAATTAACGAGCGTCGAAAACATATTAACAGAGATTCTTATAATACTTATGATACTCATATTATATTTCCTCATTTAATACCCACAACTGAAGGAAATGTGACCTTTAGCTAAGTGCATTTGTCTAATACTTGTTTCAAATTAATTAAAGAAGACAAATATATAATTCGTGAGATCAAGAGATCGGAATGTCTAGTTGGAGAGCGCTTTCGATCAGTAAGAATAGTACTATTATTATAGTCAAAACATACTTTTGGCTGAACTAATTGGATCACACCATAAGCAGAAAATTGTATCAAGAGATAATTAGGTTAAGGGCCCAAATACGCCGTTTAATTAGCAATTGTTTAGATCGATTTGCTAGATGTTGGACTTAGATGTCGTATGATTTTATATTTTTATTCTCATTCTTTAATATATCTAAGGTAATGTACATATACATAACGTTGTCTAATGTTTATTGTGTTTGAGAGCATGGGTTTATTGCATGTTGGCTAATGTACATTGTAACTGCGTAGTTGTTCTTTGGATGACAATTTAGGATAATTGCTTTTGAACAACATAGGGAGTTGTTATATGATGATGGGCAAGACTCCATTACCACGGAAGACATGTTAGTGTAGGGTAAAAAATACTTGGATATACAATTGTAGAATCGATGCTTGAACATGCATGCTTAACATTAGGAACAAGAAGCGTTTTCAAGTGTAGTAGCCTCACTTTTATATTGAGTTTATTTTGATAAACGAGATTTATTAACATACTAATCAATACATAATTTGTTGTGCCTTTTGTGCTATAAAATTTGCAAATAACTTTTATGTAAAAAGAATTTTTATAATGTGATATCATGTGATAAATAATGTGAATTATGAGTTATGATAAGTTATATGTGAATTATGTTAGCAAAAATTGTCAAGAATAAATCAACCTTTGCACGGTCTGCTAAAAATAAGTGATGCTTTGGATTGATTATTAATAAGCAAAGCTTATGAGGGTATTTTATTTTAATAGGTTCAGGTGACCAGTGACCTGAAGGATTTATAATTTTTTCAATTTTCTTTTTCTTTGACTAATTACTCTTCTCCAACCCTTTTTCTCCTTCCTTCATCCTCTCTCTCACTTTACCATCTTTTTCATCTTTTCTTTCTCCCTCCTCCCCAACACAACCAACATCCCTTCCCCACCCTACCTCCACCATCCCCACTAAAACCAACCTGAAACCCCTCTACCATCCAATAACTTAAAATTTTCGTCAAAATTGCTCAGTACGAACACCACCCAACACCTCCACTTCTTTCTCCCTCCTTTGCGAGCCACCACCACCACCCAAAACCATGACCACTTATTTCATCCTCCTTCGCAAGCCCCCACAACTTTTTTCTCCCTCCTTTGCAAGCCTCCACCACCCAACACCAACATCGCAAAGGAGGCGAAGTTTGAGTGAGAGAGAGAGAGAAATCAAGGAATGGAGATCTGGGTTTTCGGAGAGGTGAAGGAGAGTGACGCCAGAGCTGTTTTGCGGTTAGGGAAAGGTGAAGGGGAAGTTATGGCACCAGGGGAAAAAAAAACGGAAGGGCTGCAGTTAGCCAAAAAACTGCAGCCCTTTTAGTGAAGGGCTGCGGTTAGCCGAAAACCGCAACCCTATAAGTAATAAAGGGCTGCAGTTTTTGGGCTAACCGCAGCCCTTTATGGGCTTTTTTAAAATTTTATTTGAAAAGAATTCAATCTCTCGCGCAAGGAACATTGGGCTTAAAATGTTAAGCGGTTAGGGTTATTTCTCACAATCTCCCTCCCGTCCTCCCTCATTCTCTCTCTCTCCTCTCTCACAATCTCCTTCACTCATTCTCTCCCGTTCGCCGTTCTGCTACACTTGAAGCTAGTGAATCGAATAGGCGAATATAATTAGAACTGATAGTGTCCAATTTTACTATCTAAAAATTTCGAAGGAATTTTAACCTCCTCCTCCCTCTCTTATCCTTGAGTCTGCCGAAGAAAACCCAATAGAAACACAAAGTGAAATAGCAGCAGCAGCAACAACAACAACAACAACAACAACAACAACAACAACAACAACAACAACAACAACAACAACAACAAAGAAGAAGTCTTTTTCGAACGAATTGAATAAAATGGCACTTCTTGTTTTCAGACCTCGCAATATTTCTCTTCGTCTCCTCATGGCTGCTTCTTCTTCTACTTCTCGTTACCTTTCTTCTTCATCTTCTCTTCACTCTTACCCAACTCCTCCACCTTCTCTCACCTCCTCTTTCCGCCCCTCTTTTCCCCTCACTCACAGGTATTTTTTTAATCTTTTACTTACTTTTTTTTTGGGTATTAATGGATTCTATTTAGAATTTGTATTTAAAAGACAAGAACTTTATGTGTATGTGGTTTGATGCGTCATATATTCAATTGGGTTTTAATTTTTAAAAAGTTATCTTTGAGTTTATATATGTTATATTGTCTTTTATATTGTTTTAGTTAATTACTAGTTATCTTTTGTGGGTTCATGTGGTTTTTTCAGTTTGGGAAGAGAGCAAAAATTTGAAGGGCTATGATTTCTTGGTGCATTTCTTTTGTTTTTATTTATGATGTCAGCATTATGAGCCTACGTAATTTTTAACTTGATGTTCAAGAGTTCAATTCCATTCTTATATATCTGGTTGGATATCTGTAAAACTTATACTATGAAGTATTTTTTGTTATTATATATAAATGTCAGTTTGTGATTTTGTTATAATTTTCTGAGTTTGGAATTGATGTTGTGTCAATTTGACATCAAAAATGCCAAAAAAAAAAAGAGAATTTTTTAATTTTCTTTGGGGTTCAAAAGGGTTGCGGTTTTGGGCTAAAATCGCAACCCTTCCATGTTAATAGGGCTGCGGTTTATGGAAGGGTTGCGGTTTTGAGCCTAAACCGCAGGGCTGCGGTAAAAAACCGCAGCCCTTCTTTTCTATTGAAGGGCTGCTGGCAAAAAAATGCAACCCTTAGGGATATTTTGATCGCAACCTTTCCTTATTTTTCCACTAATGTGGCTTAAACCCACCTCTATGATGTCGTTTTTGTATGAAAAAAATCTGTTTTGAAGGCTCGTATAAGCAGGAGGGGTGGGGGACGGGGGAGGGGTGGTCGCAGGAGAGGGGGATATGATGGTCGCATTAGAGGAGGAATGCAGAAGGTGTTTGCAGGGGGTGGGGAAGGATGGATGGAATTTATTTTTAGTATTTTTTGACTTAATTAATATCTAGAATTAAAAAAAATTCAAATTGAAAATGTAAACCAATAAAAATGAGACACGCGAACATGTTACTTACAATAACAGGTTGTTTACCTGTTTAACCCATTTAAAGAAGATACCCTCATAAGCTTTGCTTATTCAAAATTAATCCAAAGTTTGACTTATTTTGTGCAGACCGCCAAATGTTGGCTTATCATTGATAATTTTTCCTTTTTGGTAAGAATGTTTACGAACTATTATAGAGTTTTGAGATTCTCAGCTAATATCGAGATTATGTTGAAATATTCTATGATTTAATTAAGGGCTAATTAAGACTAAATATCTTCATTAATGTATGATACATATTTTAGAGATTTGATTTATGAATAATAAGGACTAGAGCTCAAATAAAAGAGATTAAGGGATAAGAGAGAGCAGTAAATTCGAAAAAGTAGTTAAGTTGTGAACTAACCAAATTAGCCTTGCTAATTAAGCTAAATGTAGAAACTATCTAATACTTGTTTTTCTATAAATACCTATGAGGAATCCCAGTGTTTCCTTCATATAAAATCATCCAAAAATATTAAGCTCGAATAATTTCGTTTCTTCCCGTTTATCACGCCAAAATAGCTAAAATGTTCCTCCCTCTTCTTCCGTCATTTTTGTTGCTTTTTTCTTCTGGAAACTGCATGTAACTTCATTTTTGGATCATCTGAGTAGTTTATGAAAACCATCAATATAGTGAAAATGAAAAAATTGATACTAAAATCTTTACAAAAAATAATATAAAATTACTCGACAATTACATATGAAGAAGTAGTGATGGTTGATTATTCTGGCATATACATCATCATGCCTAGCAGATTTGAAGAACTTCGTAGTAGATTTGAAGAACTTCCAGCAAATGTGAAGAAAATAGAGGAGGGAGAGAAAGAGAGAAAGGGGGTAGAGAAGGGGAAGGTAACATAATTTGTGTACGCTGATGGAAAGAGTGTTTCATAATAGTGGAATTAGAGTTGAGCTAGTAATAGAGTGAAAAAATGGACAACCCAACCAAACATATAAAAAAAGGAGTTTATTTCCTCAATCCGTTTCCAGCCCCAAAAAAGAGCCAACCTAACAGGCCTTCAGTGTATGTAGGTAACACATACACCAAGGCTTATATTGATCAATTAAGTTGGATCCAAATAAATTATTTCTAGAAATTTTATTTGATTCAAATGAATTTTGAACCACTTTGAATTTAAATTTCAAGCTTAATTCAAATTGAAAATAAGCATTAAATACATTTTTTGGAATACCAATAATTTAAAAATATATGACATAATCACGTGTCAATCAATGTAGTTAATGCTTATTTATTGCTTAATATTTCTATTTTGAACTTCTTATATGCAACCTTAAAAACAACATATATAATTGCAAAAGGAAGTAACTTTCAAATTTTTTTGTTCTCCTAAATTCATTGTTCGTTCTTTTTTTTCTCTATTAGGAGATAATTTCAATTGCGGGACACTAACTATGTACATTGCTTGGCTTTATTCAAGACTCTAATTTATTATAAATTCTTTGTTCTCCCAAATTCATTGTTCGTCTTTTATTAACTAGCACTAAATTAAAATACAAGTACATTAACTAAACCATGATTACATTTAACAATTGAAACAAATACATTAATCATAAAATAATACTATATTAATCATTAAAATAAATAATATTTATCATAAAACGTGAGTTATATTAAAAATAGATGAGTTACTTCATGAATTCTTCCTTCACCTTCGCAAGATACTCTTCCTCAAATGGTTCAAGATATGATTTTTATCAACAGTTGAAACATCTTAAATCTCATTTTAGTTTTATCTTGTTGGTTTTTGTACTCGAGCCTATCAGCCATTCCCTTCCTCGTTAGACCTCGCGCATATTGCATCCCGCTTAAAGTGTTGTTGAATTTATCTAAGCTTGTTGCAACAACTACCAATTTCTTTTAGGCTTTCGCTTCCTTCACACCGTCGGGAAGCACATGTATTCTGGCTTCATCGCTGGATCTCTTAAAACTCCATTCACTTACAATAGTTGAACCTCTACCAGGCATTCATCTCGGAAGGTGTTGCATTGCTAATTGGTAAAAAATGACACCTTGACCACCACCCTTTTTTTCCAATAAAGTTCATGTGTTTTACCCTCTATGTTGTTAATAGCCTCACCACTAGCTCGCATACGCTCAGTTGCACCACCTTGTGATATCAAATGCCTTTTAATAGCTTTCATGGTTCTTTTGTGCATGACACTTGGTCTTTTAGCAACTGCTGCTTAAGGAATTTTTTTATTTCAATCCATAATGCTCCTTTTGCCGATTTGTTCCTTCCTTCGGATCACCGGAACAATTCAGGTAAGCCGACACCAAGTGTTTATCTTCTTCTACAATCCATCCGCCCTTCGAGTGTTTCCCTTTCTTACCTTTAATTATTTCATTGTCTTGAACTTCAACTTCAACTTCATCTTCATCATCACTGAGTGATTTCGTTGGATATTGGTTTTCAAACGGCATTATGGTGGTATTCCTATCTGGTCATGAAGTTGTAGGCTATGGATTTACGTGTTGAGATGTTGGATGAAGTGTACTAAGTGACGAATTTTGTAAAATATTATGGTTTATAAAGGCTTGGAACATAGCAAGGAATTGAGGATTGTCTAGCATGTTTGTATCAAAAGGAGTATTTGGATTTGGTTGGTAATATGGGTTTTGTTGGTAATTTGGATTTGGTTGGTAATTTGAATTTTGTTGGTAATTTGAATTTTGTTGGAAACTTGGATTTTGTTGGGAATTTGGGGTTTTTTTTATATCTATTTCCATAATTAGGATGATTGGAATTCATAATTATCAAATAGGAGAAATTCACAAAAGGGGGCCCAACTATTACCCATTTTCTTTTATAGGTCCCAACTATGGATTATTCCCTGCAGGTCCCAAGTTTACCATATTGTGATTTTTATAAGTAGTAAATTACTTATAGACGATTTAAAAGAAATAAAATTTTTAAATGTTAGCCTCATTTTATAGGTCTTTGTTACTTGCTGAAAGTGTTCAAAGATGGTAAACATTTCAAAATCTTACCTTCTAAACCGGTTGTAATTAACTCAGGACCTATGAAAATCACAAGATATTAAACTTGGGACCTATAGGGAATAATCTATAGTTGGAACTTATAAAAGAAAATGAGTAATAGTTGAGCTCTCTCTTGTTAATTTTCCTATCAAATATGATTTATGAAATAATTAGTATTAGATACAAATGAGAAATTGTGCAATTTTTAAAGTGTTGAAAATATATCAAGATTGGTTTCTATTTATAAAGGATTAAAAATATGGTCAATGGTATATACTACCCTCATTTCACAATACATGCACTATTTCTCATTTGGGCAATATTCATCAACCAACTTTGACAATATTTCTCGCAAAACTATGTAAGAAAAAAAAATAGTCAAGTGGAATCTTGATAAATTTTTCTTAATGAGAATATTTCAAATATTAATTTTTAAAATAATTTTCACATACACATTCAAAGATATTAATATCGAAAGAAGAGTGTTGGACTGCGTGAAAAAGCAAATGGTGCATATATATTATGAAACGGAGGTAGTATATATTTTTTCAATTCATTATATTTATAAATTATTTAATTTTTTTGCAAATGATAATACTGTCGTTGGAAAAAGTTGCATGAAAACCACATGGCATGACGCAAATGCCTCATCCTCTGGAGCGCGCTGCAGCTGCAATTTGTCGCTCTTTAATGGGCCGTCGTCACTATATTTTAATAAAATTCCCTGCTTTATTCCTTGCCGGCGTGGAGAATCCACCTGAGATGGTTTCCCACCTTCCTTTACACTTATCATGTGGTGGTTTGTATTTATTATGGGAAGATTCCTCAATTAATGTTGTTCTACTTTTCTAGGGAACCAACCAACATCAAAGAGAAGACCTACTTTACCTATTTTTGGGCTTTGAGGAATAAAAAATCCCACTGATGTGGGTACTCTTATATAGGACATAACAACAATATAAGAAGAACATTTAATAATTTTGTTCAAGATCATATGATTATATATAATTTATAGATTTTATAATAAATAAAAAAGAATAATTGATTGATATAACAAAGAACATGTTGTTCTTAGTTAAAATCGAACATGCTAAAAATATAAAAATCACATCTATCTTCAATTTTTAGAATGTATTCTTTAAATAGATTTTGTATACTCTTTTTTTTTGCTAAGTAAAAAAATATATTCACACCAAAAAGCATTTACATCCTAATCCTTCTCTTAGATGGACAAACCAACTAGGTTGAACCCCCCCAAAACTAAGAGAAGGAAACAAAACAAGCTATACATTTGTATAACACAATTCATCCAACCAATTTCTATCTTTAGCTGAAATTTTCCTAGGACTCACTAACTGAACTCTACTATAGTCATCGCTTTAATTTTGTAAAAAAAAATTTTTGGCTGCCAAACTATCTTGCTCCAAATACCTTCATTCCTCACCCACCACAAATTGTAGATCATGCAACTTAAAACAACACTCGAGACATTTTCTAGAATCTTGTTCTTCTGCTATGATTAACAAACAAAATCAACCTTTCATAGCCTTCGTCAAAGTACTGAAGTTTGATCCAATTTTTAACTTTGGGTAAAATGTGAGCAACATAATTGCATCTGAAAAATAAATGATCATGTGATTCAATACCAGTCACATAGAATTGGCAGTGAGTATCAGACCTCACACCAATCTGCAATAATTTGTCTGAAGTCCTCAATCTTCTATGCATAGCTAACCAGGCTATTAGCCTATGTTTAGGCATAGACAATCCATTCCAAATAACCTTGTCCTATTGAACTCTATCTGAAGACCCTTTCATTTTTATGTACATAGTCTTTATGTTGAATTTATCCATGGCGGCAAATTCCTGTTGAGAGTATAACAATTTTACTTCCTCCTTCACCTTACAAATCTGTTTCCAGTACCACAACAGTCATTAGTAGGAACATATTCCCACCAATCAGACCCCTTAATGTAAACTTCATTGATCCATTTTATCCAAAGGTTGTCTTGCATAGAGTTGACAACCCACACATACTTTGCAAGAGCAGTCCTCTCTAATCCCAAGACCCCATGAATGCTTTGGCATACAAAGAGTATTCCAATTAACATCCCCAAGCTTATGGCTAAACCATTTTCCACTCCAGAGGAATGATATAGAAATTTGGTTAATTTCATTCAAGATAAATTTGGGCAAAATGAAGATTTGGGCCCAAAACACATGGATACTAATTAACACTGAATTTATTAGTTGTAATCTACCTACAAAAGACAGGTTCTTACTACTCCATATCTTGATCCTTGTCATCATTTTCTCCACAATACCATTATAGTCAGCCTTTGAAATTTTCATAGAGCAAATAGGTACTCCCAAGTACTTAAAGGGCAACCTATTATGACCTTTAATATATATGTTCTTTTTTTAATATATATGTTTTTTTCATTACTACTTGAGTTCTTATTATAAACGAACCTTAGATATAAACAATGTGTTCTTTTTACCATGAACAATATGTTATTTTTACCTACAATATGTTATTTTATAAAAGATGAGTTCAGATCACATCAAATCAGATTAGAAAAAATAAATTCAGATTAGATTAGATTAAATCACTAAAAATAAGTTCAAATACGATAAGATGAGTAAATATAAGACCAACTCAATATAGACTAAGGCTATGTTCAGTTCACCTTATTTTTACTTATTTCAGATCTAATCAGATCAGATCAGATCAGATCAGATCAGAAAAAATAAGTTCAGATCAGAAAAAATAAGTTCAGATCAGATCAGTTCAGATTTTGCTTATATTTAAAAATCATTATATCTTTCATAACATATTAGTAAAAATTATAATAATTGAATATTAATAAAGTACTCATTGAGACGAATCAAACAAGACCCACATGACTATATTTTTTCTTATACATTGAGAAAAATCTAAAAGATAAGATCTTGTAATCAGATCAGTTCAGATCAGATCAGATCAGATCAGAAAAAATAAGTTCAGATCAGATCAGATAAGTTAAGATCAGAAAATTTCAGGTGAACTAAACATAGCCTAAATCATAATAGAGATTTCATCTCTCATCCTCTTTTCTCTCTCAACATTTATTATTGTTTAAAGTTCTATGAGCTTCTTTGGAAAGCAAGAAGAATTGACAAAAGATGAGAGAGATCTTATATTCTCAAATATTGCTAGTGAAAGCTTCTTACAGTTTTATCACTCACAAAAGACAACAATTTCTAACTCGGTTTCTCACTATAGCTTCACCCTTTTCACAAAACATTGAGCATCATATACACACACTGTTATATATGCTCAACTCGCTATGTTTTTTTGGAAGAGACGAACAAATCTAATTAGCTACTAATAGAGTTTGTTACAGACCATGATGACTCCATATGTGGACCATCGCTTAAAGTACTTGCGATATTACAGTTTAAATTGTCTGCTAAATAAAAGTTTGAACAATCTGGAAGAGGAATAGACAAAATACAAATGTTATGAAAACCATTTGTTCTCCCCTTTGCCCCATTGTTGCCAAGGCATCTATTAACTTGTTTGTTTCTCTTCCTTCAGGGATGATCCTAGAACCTGTCTGTGCACGGCGAAGTACCCTGCACTGAAATGAAAGACGAGAGAAGCTGTTACGAATTTCATGCTCCTGTTGGATTGACCGGATGGCTATAATCCGTAGCTATGATACAATGCAGCCAATTTTTTCTTCTATCCATTTCAGAGCCGTAAGAATGGCTTGAATCTCAACTCACTAGTAACTATGTCACTTAGATTTCCTTCTAAACATAATTTAAGAGCGAACCACCCAAACACCAACAAGATTACAGAAGGTTTGGGCGGACTCATCACATACATAGTGAACAATACCTGGCCAGTCGTCGTTCTCGAGTGCTACTAAAGATGAAATGTCCAGTCCATTCTCCATTTGCACCTGATCCTCTTCTGAGGAGAATTCCTTGGCACAATCGAAGATAGCATCAATTCTAATTTCATCTTCAGGGCTCAGTTGTTTCTCTTCCAGAGGAATATCCACCCATTGCCTAAACTTACAAGCTCCATATCCCTGTCACGTAACTTTTAGGTAATTAACTAATAGCTCTACGAGCATCTCAAACACCAACACACAAAACTTTTAAACCAAGAATTCAGATTGCAAAGAGAGGGAGGGTTCTCTTCTGCCTTCTATTTTACAACAATTAGTTTCCAACAGAAATTGCTTAAAAATTCATAATGCAAAAAACTGCATATCCCCATACATGGTAATATATAACAATGAAAGAAATACTTTCCAACAAATGATAAATAAAAAAACTAATTAAAGCACAAAAAAGAAATGGATATATTTGGGTTTTTCTATGAGTACCCATGTGTTTTACGAAATTCTATATTGCCGGCGTTTTTGAACTCTCCACATTGTACCACTGAACTTTATAATTTAAACGTCACACAAGGTACCCTTAGTAATAGAAAATCTTATCCCAAACCTCACTTAGTCTTCAATTTCTCAAATTATATCACAAGCCTCAGTCAGAAACCCCACTCTATGCCCACAAGATAATAAAGTACTAAAATCTATTGTTTGATATCTTATATAAGGGTGTTTTTTTGTAATGTTTAGAAAGTTTATGGGTATAACGTGAAAATTTCAAGAAAGTCGGATACAACATAGAATTTCTTAAAACACAAGGGACGACGTAGAATAACCCAAAAGATTAATACAGCGATAAGGGTAAAATATATAATATCGATCGGTCAAAACCCTCTCACATTATGATGACAAAACTAGTTATTAGGCCCGTGCAATGCTCCAGATAAGGAAAATTTTCTTTTATTAACATTATACTTTTAAATGATAACACTAAATATCATTTGATCTAGTGGTTAGGATTTTAGTACATAAACTTGAAGTCACGAGATCAAAAACTATACTATACCATTTTTAAATCTTTTTTCAAAATCACAATATACGTTTTTTCACCATATATACCTCTAACATTTTTTCTATTCACCAAATACCCCTACTTTTTCAGAATTCACCATATAACCCTCAATCTCTTGATAATACATCATAATGCCTTTAACGACTAACGACAGTTAACTCCATGAGTCACTAATTCTAATTAAGTCTTCTAACCCTAATTATGCCCTCTAACTCTAACCCCTAGCACCTAACCCCGACCCTAATGTCCTATATAAGTTAGCCTTCAGCCCCCCTTTCTGGTCGAGCCCGACTTGATTTCTTCCATTTTTTATTAGTTTACCCCTTGAACTAACACATAGTGGAATGGGTGTCCACTCATCTACAAGTATCCAATGATTTGAACTTATAGAAAAGAGGAGTGACCCAATGACACATATCTTTACCTTCAGAGCCTCAGATGTTCACGAATTGTACCTTGAACAACATAACTCTTAGATTTCCACTTGTAATAGTAATAAAAACTATTGAGTGTCTCGGACGATAGTACTCCAAGTTGTTTCTTTTCTTAAATTTTTGTCTTGTGAGGAAAAAATTGACCGCAATAGTCTATTATCATTATCATTCATGTATTAAGTATCTAACTACTTGTATAGTCTTTTTATGAGATATAATTACAAGACCTTATTATATTATTTTGAAATATTAATCAATGATGTTATGTTGGATCAATGGTTAAGCTCTTGTTTTTCCTTTCAAAGGTCACGCGTTCGATATCTTCTAATCACACAATATTATTTTTTAATTTGAGAGGTCGTTTGCCATGAAAATAGAGCATATGCATTAGAGTCTTAGAGGAGAGTGCCACATGGCACATAGACGTTCTTATGAACGCCTTTTAATATATTAGTATAGATTTAGGTAGTCATGTGTTCCATAATGTTATGTTTATCAATGTACATTTCCTAAATATACTAACAAGCACAAAGCATGTATGTGACAAAAATTATTTGTTATATTAGTTATGCACTAGAAATATTGAAAAAAAAATCTTCAAAAAAGAACCTTGAATTCTATCACATGTTATTGGCATATGGTAAAAACAAAAGATCTCTATTATATAAGTCAAGGGGGAGCTATGGTGTCCTCCTTTAAAAAGTTTTTTTGTCCTTAGCTAAATATATGATTGGATATTCAGATCTTTTATAATCTATTCTTTCCTAATTTAAAGATGGGGTCAAAATTCTAATGATAAATTAAACTAAGGGTGCGTTCTATTCAACTTATTGGCCCTGAACTTTTTGGACCTTATCTGAACTGAACTTATTGAACCTGAACTGAACTTATTGAACCTGAACTGAACTTATTGGAACTTATTAAACTGATTGGACCTTTCAACTTATTGGACCTTATTGAAACTTATTGAAACTTATTGACCTTATTGAAACTTATTAGACCTTATTAGCCCTGATTGAAACTTATTAGACCTTATTGAACCTGATTGAAACTTATTAAACCTTATTGGACCTGATTGAAACTTATTTGACCTTATTAGACAAAAACATTGACCATGAATAACATAAATATTACCACTAACGTAAATACTACCCCTCAAAAAAATTTTATGGAGTAATAATTATTATAATTTGTCTTTAAAAAATAATGATTATTAATTATCTTTTATGATAATTAATTTAACAAAAAAATTTACTATTTATATATTTGCCTATACATAACTTTCACCACTAATATATCTAATAGTCTTGTTTTGATTTTATAAAACACTAGTAGAAAATCAAAAATTAATTAACATTTATTGCTAAAAAATTAAAATTGGCACATATAAAAAATTCTCACTTCACTTTCATTAATGTGAAGGTAAGTAGATAGCATTAACCCCTTCCTTCATTTCTTCTCCTCTCTTCTCCTTTCATTTATGTGAATGTACTAGAAGATAAAAGAAAACAAAAAGAAAGAGAAAACAAATGCTCAAAATCACTGTAGCTTTGCAACATTGCTTCACTCATTTCTTCTCCTTTCTTCTCCTTTCTTCCTTCTGTTTTTCTTTTTTTTTTTTGCTTTTCTCCAATACTCCATTAGAGACACAAACACGAAGTCACCAATCATAATCTTAATTATTTGACCGTGATTATAATATTATTTAATAATAATATAATAATCACCTAATAGTAATATGAATAATCAAATAATAGACAATAATACAAGTATAATACTATACATTGTGGTACTTTAATAAAAAATCTTAATAATAACATAATCAACTAATAGTAATATGAATAATAAAATAATAGACATAATACAAATAAATAATAAAATAATAGACATAATACAAATAAATAATAAAATAACAGACACTAATACAAGTATAATACTATATAATCATTGTGGTACTTTAATTAAAATTCTAATAATAACATAATCAGCTAATAGTGATATGAAATTATGAATAACAAAATAATGGACAATAATACAAATGTTTATTAAACATTGACTATTTGGACCTTATTGGACCTTATTAGACCTGATTGGAACTTATTGGACCTTATTAGACCTGATTGGAACTTATTGCACCTGATTGGAACTTATTGGACCTTATTAGACCTTATTGGAACTTATTGCCCTTATTAGACCTTATTGCAACTTATCTGAACTTATCTGAACTTATCTGAACTTATTGGACCTGAAACTTAATTTTTTAAGTTGAACAGAACGCACCCTAAATAAGCATTAACAAAGTAACTTGACACAAATAGAAAAATGGTTATTTAATTAAAAAAAATACAAATTTAAATTGACTTTAAAACCTTATATCTAAATATTCATTACAATTTCTAATCACTTTACATTAGTTTGTACAACAATAATTATAAATTACACTTCTAAAATTATATCTAGATGAAATTTATTAAGAACAAACTCAAACAATCGACGCACGCATCGCGTGTACAGAAGGTTAGTTTATTATATCCTAAGACCCTCAAGTTGTGTTAAGAATTCGTCAAAATTGACAAATTAATTAATATAGTATGAAGTTTGATATAAACATAAAATTGGGGAGTATATATTTACGTTTAGTCTAACATAATTTAATGCTCAACAAAAAAAACAATTTTTGATGATTAGTTAAACATATTCTAATTGCCCTTTTTTCATAGGCAAAAAAACAAAAAAACAAATGGCAGAAAGGAATTTAATTAGGAAGTAACACGTGTTGTTTTTAGTTTTTGCTTTTAGTATATAGTAAATTGATTGATTGGGGCCTTATCGAATTTTTGTCCAGGGCCAATAAAATGTCAGGATTGGACTTGACAGGAAGTATGATATCTAAAAAAAAAATAAAAAAGGTGGGAATAGGCCACAAACCAAGCTATTTCAACTTTTGACTAGGAAACAGATCATAAATATGTACTGATGCATCAAGGAAAACAAACTATATAAAGTTGAGTATTTCGTTTGATATCCATCCTTTTCCAAAGAAATGGAGAAGATTACAATCTTTACGCAACAGTTGAAAGTTGAAAGTTGAAACTTTAAGAAGCAACATGGAGGAGAAGCCAAAGGTACGTAGTATACTTCTCGTTCTAGTCCCATATCATAAGGAAAAAAAGCCAAAGAAATTCAATTAGATTAAAGCTAAACCTGCAATTACAAACATACCAAGCAAGTAAGAAAAAATCAGGCACTACTGTGTCTCTACCCAACAATTATAAAGTACTAATTATTTACAGGGCCGTCTCGAACTATATAGAGACCCTGCGCGAAGTATCAAAATCAGACCCTTTAGAAAAAGTTCAACTAAATAGAAACAATATCAACATTAATTTCTAGATAACTTATAAACATTCAGACCATTAGGGAACTTCATTTCCACGAATTATGATGAGTATTTCATTTAAAGTGAACTTATTTTATTTGTTGATCACGTGATAAGAAGTAACGATTAGCGAATTGCTATTTTATGTATTCTTTTGTAGACTCTAATTGGAGTTGCTTATAAAGATTTCACTCAAGAGTATAGTCTTAAATTTTAAAAAATAACTGGCATTACACTATTAGAAAAACGACGATTTGCGTCCCCTGATATGCGTCACACTGAAACGGAAATGACGCAAAAGGATCATTTGCGTCGCACGCGAAGAAGGGTGCGACGCACATCATGTGTAAGTGAGCACCAGTATGAGCTATATGCGTCACATATAACATAGGTGCGTTGCAAAAACCGAATGTGCGTCGGACCTCCAGGCACATACGACGCAAATCATCTTCGCGGATTTGCGTCGCATGTTAATTTAGCGCGTTGCAAAAGCCCAATTTGCGTTGGACTTCATGACCCGTCCGACGCAGATTCGCGGCCCATAACTCGCGTGTTTTTAGGTTTAAACCTAAAAACTAAAAATTCCTTAAACCTAAAAATTCGCGGCCGCTTCCTATCAGGCTATCACTCTCCTCTCTCTCTCTCCTTCTCCCTCCCTCACTCCATTTCTTTCCTTAACCTAAAAAGTCACGGCCGTCACTCATCTCTCTCTTCTCTCTCTCCTTCTCCCTCTCTCACTCCATTTCGTTCGTTAATGCATTCGACAATTCCACAGTTTGAAGAGCAACATCCGTGAACAACATTCGAAGAGCAACGAACTTGTCATTCGAAGGTAACTTGTTTGAAGAACAAGATCGACAATTCAATTTCGTCTGCATCCGTAATAATCTATATCATTCGAAGGTAACTTGTTCTTCGCAGAGCAACATTCGAAGAGCAACGAACTTCGTGAATGCATCCGGGAACAAGGTAACTTATTTTTTTTGCTTTTTCTTTTTCTTGTTTTTGGCCTGTCTTAACTGTTGGTAATTTGTCATTTTTTTCAGATTTTGTTTGAAGACCTCGTTTTTTCATTTTCGTGAATTTTTTGTTTTTCGCTACATCTTCGTTTTCATTTTTCCAGATGTGTTCGAAGTATAACAACAAGAAGGAAGGTCAAGATGCGAAGGAAGCTCCAACATTTTTGTACTATATTAATTATTGATAGATTTGTTTTTATGAATTATTGTAATATATATGTTCTAAAATTCCAAGCATTTTCGTTTTTATTTTTCCAGATCTATTCAAATTTTTGTATTATTAGTTTTATTTTTCCAGATCTATCTCTACACATTCATTGTCATTTTTTAATTGAAGTTTCTGTTTGGTTGTGGTGATTTTGAAGTTTTTGTTTGGTTGTGGTGCAGTACCAAAGCATAGCATTCATGCTTTGGTACTGAATTTTTTTTATTTTTCACATCAGTCATTTACGTCGCACAAGGCACAAGGTGCGACACAGATTCTTGATTTGCGTCGCACCCTGTGCTATGTGCGACACAGATCCCCTTCTATTCGTGCTGTTTTGTGGAGCTGGGGAAGCAATTTGCGTCGCACCGTATACGATGTGCGACGCAAATAGCTCTAAGATCTGCGTCGTATCAGTATACGACGCAGATCAATTATAGGTCATTTGTGTCGAGACCTGTGCCGTCGGACCCAAGTCCGACGCAAATAGGGGTCCCATGTGCGACGCAAATTGACCTTTTTCTACTAGTGTTACTTTATGCGTTAACAAGTCAAAGAATTAAAGTAAAACTACTAAAATTCTCCAAATTGACTATCTTACTTATTAAAGAAATTTCAGGAATAATACCAATAAATAGGTTTTTAAAAAAAGGTCAAAGTAAAAAGTTAGTTAAATTATCTATACTAGAGAATATCAACATTATAAAATCCCTTAAACCCACTGTACTGTGAAATTTAAGAAACACTAGCAAATGACAAAAAAAGATTTTTCACAAAAGAACGACAACAAGGAATGTAAAAGTATCTCATATTTGAAGAATTGATTATTGTAATAGTTCATCCATTCATGATTCTTCACTTCATATAATCAAATTATGGAAAGAGAATAGACCAAATAATTAGAGTATTTGAGTATCATTTTTTTATGATTAAAAGATAAATGTAAGTAGAAACAGGTTGCAAATAAATAGGTAATATAAGAATTTTCTGATTTAAATCATATTTTTCTGGCGTTTCATTTGAGGTTAATTGGAAATATGGATTGAAAAATTATGTTGAAGTGATAATTAGAGGCTTGAATTAAAAGTAATCAATATAAGGTGACTACATTTCCCAAAAAAAAAATGAGAAGGTGAATGATTTTGGAAATTAAGCCTTGAATAAGATTAAAAGATATGCATGAATATTGTGTTAAGTGGGAAGTAAATAAACCTTTTTCTTTTTACTACTTGGACTTTCTCTACTTTTGGGCCCTCACAATTAAGGAGCCTTTTTCCATGTAACATGTTGAGCATGGTAAAAACCGACTTTGGTTATTTAGCCATTGATAGGTAAATAAGGTGATCCAAATATATAAAACTAAAATCTGTTTCAATAAATTGCAAACCTCCTTGATATGGCAGGCATAATAGCTTCGCCCATTATTAGGTTCACTCTCTTCAGTCTTAAGGCGACAAACTCCAGCTCCACATCCACATGTTGGATATTCTCTAGGTTGAACTTCCAGGATGTCTTCTCTCTTTAGACTATCACACCACATAAAATACTCACAATGCTTCTCCTACAGGAATCATAATCAAATCAAATTATATCATCTAAATACTTCATCCGTATTTTTGTAAATGCTATGCTTGCGTATATAGTACTCCCTCCGTCTCAAAATTTAGTTCTTATTTCCCATTTTTCATGGTACTTTATACAGTGGCAGATCTTGACCAAAAATTTCCAGGGGCCAACTAGGCAAATTAAAAGCTTAATTGTAAATTTTAAAAGATGAATAAAAACACTAACGAAAGCACATCATCAAAGTTTAAATATATTATTACCATTGGTTACAAAAAATTGTAGCTAATGTAATTGTTCTCAGTGGCGGATTCAGGATTTAGAGATAGGGGTAGCGTAATATCTTGATTATATCTAACACCCAAAAAAATCCACATTCTTACTAGGTGTCCCTCTAGAACAAAAAAATATCCTGAAATATTACTATCTTGTGCCCTCTTCAAAATCTTGAAATATCTTTACACAAAACAAAAATACACAAAATTCACAAATCATCAACTCATTTAGTATTTTCATACCTAATAGCAAGTCACAAATTCACAACATCAAAAACTATACGACAGTGGAGGTGAGTCGGGCTTTGCTAGGCAACCTTGGTATAAAACAATGGTGTATTAGTGTAAAAAAAAACTTTAAATATTTGTTAGGTACTGTGAATTTTGCCGATAAAAGAGAAGGGGGAGTGGGGCACAAACAGTACAAGAAAAAAAAAGCAGTGGATTCATATTCCAAGATTGAACAGAAGAAAAAAAATAAAGAAGACTGATGTGCCTGTACAGATTTATGGGAAGTGAGGTCTACAAAAATGAAGACAATAACAATAAAAAAAAAGAGTTCAACTTGGTTGACTTTTTGGTGTGGTTGACGTTATCTTGTTTGGTGGGGATTATAATAATGGACTATCTTTAACATCCCAGGATTTAAGTTGCCATAATGACACAATTATAGTTTTCTTCAACAGGATTGTTATAAAGATTGAGAAACCAGTTTGCGACCAACAAATCGGTCGCAAATACCGTTTGCGACCAGTAAAATCGGTCGCAAATACCGTTCGCGACCAATAAATCGGTCGCTAATTTTTTTGCGACCACTTTGGCGGTAGCTAAACTGATTTTTTTTCCAAGACATTTTAGGGGTAGCAAGTGCTACCCCTTGTTACTAAGTGGCTCCGCCACTGATTGTTCTAAATCCTTACCGTTTAATTTTTAAACAGCTTTATCCATTTATTGTTTGACCAATATCAGATTTTCAAGGTATTGAAAGAGTAGTTTACACGTAAGTGGGTAGATTTCTTAGAAATGGAGTTCATTATTAGTATTATTAGTAACTAAAGCGATTATCAAATTATTTTCTTAAGGCACGACAAAAAGAAAAGGTACATCTATCGTTTATGATTGTTAGGAATAATTTGAGAAAAAATTTCTGATTAATTTAGCAACTTTAAAAAATAAACAAGAAGATACTAACAATGAATAAAAGCTTTTGCAAAATTAGGAAAAATTATAAGCCAAAGAAATAGGAAAAAAAAAAAGAAATACTTACAACAAATAGAAAAGATTTCTCAAAAATAATAAGCTAAAGATAAAGGAGAAAAGAGAAAGAAATAGAAAAGGAGAAAGAAAAAAAATGAAAGGCATAAGCGTGCCTTGAGTCAATATCGAACCTGAGACCGAACTTACTATGAGCAATAGTAAGTTGCTTGACACGCCACTGTGCCAACCACACTCTTATCAAATGCTTTGCAGTTTAACTTTTTTATTTTATCAAACTAAGAGGGGCCAGGCCTAGGCCCCTGCCCGCCCCTCTCATAATCCGCCAGTGAATTTATACAAGTAGAATCTAGAGGGATAGTAAAGACTTTTTATTTATTTAAATAAATATTATATGGGAAAAGATGATTTTAGGGGAGAGAATGAAGAATAATTGGTGAAAGAGCATTAAGTGTAATATTTTGGTAGAATATAAGAGAAATAGTAAAGACTTTTTGTTTATTTAAATAAATGTTGTATGGAAAAAGATGATTTTGGAAGAGAGAATGGAGAATAATTGATAAAAGAGCATTAATTGTAACATTTTGGTTGAATAAACAAAGGAAAAAATAAAATTCAAGAAGCAAATAAATGATGGAACACAATTGTTCTAGACAAATTACAAAAAAATGTAAAACTAAATATGATTATGGAAACTATATTCTGGGACAACCAAAATAAAAATGGGAACTATATTTTGAAAGGGAGGGAGTAATTACTATTCACTAAGATTGGGATGGGATAAACTTTTCATTAACCCTAACCCTCCTATTTCTCTTTTCTCTCTAAACCCCTTCCCCTTTTTTATTTTATTTTCAACTTTTAGTTCTTTTTCTGTTTTGTTGAATAAATTAGTATCTTTTTATGAGATTTTTTTAGTCGCTGTTGTGGAAATCTCCTTTTCTCCTATGAGAGTTGTAAGTATGGCTTTTTTGTTTTTAGATATGAGAAATTCTTCTTATTTCTCATTGGTTGAAGTTCGAGACTCAACATGAATGTATTGGAATCTCGAATGCAGTAAACATGGCTCGATCAAAAATATTTTTTCCAAATTATGTCAAAATGATAAACTTCTTCATCAATAACTGTTTTATTCAGCAAATATAAGTGGGTTGCGCTATATTGATCGATCTGGTTCATTATAGTGTTTTCGAATACGAATTTGATTTAACCTTGTTTGATTGTATCTTATTTTTCTTTAATATCTATTGTAGATGGTGTTTGGCCTCCAATTGATGAAAATTTTCTTTCAAAAAAAAAAAAATTACTATTCACTATCACTTAAAAAAAAATTATTATGCACTAATTAACCTTGTTCGATTTGTCATTCTTTATGTATAAGAAACATCATCAAATAAGATCTTGTTTGATTTATCTTAATACATGCTTTTATAATATCAAATTTTTATATTTTTTTATATATGCGTAATTATATTATTGATCAAAATAATGCATAGGATGGTGTTATTACAAGGGTGCTTATTGAGTGAGCCGAACCCGAATAATACTGGGCTCAGCTCGACTAATGAGCTCGGCCCGGCTCGGCTCGAAGTAGGTGAGCTTGTTCACTCACCCATCATATGCTTTTATAAGTTGATTTCCCTCTTAGCATTGCTAAGATTTTGATGTGGGACTTCATGGTTTGTTAAAGAAAAACAAACTCACTATCCCCATGTTGGTTTCTCTTTTAATATTGATAAGATTTCAATATGGGACTCCATGTTTTGTTTAATATAAACAAACTTATTCTACATATGATTATATAACTTGGAATCTCTCTTAGCATTGCTACAATTTTAATGGGACTTCATGTTTTGTTAAAGAAAAAAAAACTCATTATGCCTTTGTTTTATTTACATATGTTTTTATAACTTGGAATCCCTCCTAACATTGTTAAAATTTCAATGTGAGACTCCATGTTTTGCTAAAGAAAAAATTATCAAATATTTTAAGTACTAAATAATCAAATATTTAAAAATATACTTCATTCCCTCCATGAAGAAAATAAAGTATAGTTTTTGTTTTCCAACCAAGAAGATACAAAATTAAACTTTAAGTTAAAGTAAAGAGCAGTAGCTATTTATACAGAAAATAAGGTTGATCCTTGTTTTCTTAACCAATGTGGGACTTTAGTGCCTCGTGGAGTAGAGGTGAAGTTGGATCACAAATTAAAATATATAATTTGTAATCTAAATTAAAACTTAAATTTGTATTAAATTTTTTTAATGTAAATATTTTTTTAATATAATTTTTTTAGTATAAAATAATAATCGAGCTGTTAACGAGCTTTACGAGCCGAGCTTTGCCTAGCTCGGCTCGGCTCGGCTCGTTTAAGTCTCGAGCCGAGACCGAGTTCAAGTCGAGCGTCAACGAGCCGAGCTTTGACCGAGCCAAGCCCGAGCTGCTCGCGAGCTTGTCGGGCTCATTATTACCCCTAGGTATGAAGACTTCAATGTAGCAACTCAAAAAAAGTGTGTGCTGAGTAAATGGAATCCGATAAAATAAAGGAATTCCAACAATCCCGCAATATAACGTTGGGTAACTAGGTAGCTATGCTTAGTGTTTCTTTTCTGATGTAATATGTAATTATGTTTAGATGAAAATGTTTAGATATATATTTAGTTAAAACTTAGTTTCGAATGCTACTTGCTGGAACATTATGCTAATTAGCTAATTAATATTCAGAAAATCCTCTATTTCCAATACCACCACTTATTAGGATGAAAAACTTGCTTTAGGACATGTTCGGCAACGATAATTATAGTAGTAGCTTTTAGCTGTTAGTTGTGCTGATAGATGTTAGTGGTTTCTACTCCAGTACTTCCTTTTTTTGTTTTCTCTACCTTTTGAAATTTACAGGTTTGTCGACGTAGAATTTTGAACAATGATATCTTTAGGTATAACTAAATATTATAAAAAGATATTTTGAAAATATATATTGAGACGAATCCAATAATATTTCACATGGTTATGTTTTTCTAATGCACAAGTTATACAAGATGGTCAAATTAGGAATTGTTTGGTTAACATTTTTTGACATAGGAAGTTAGAAATTCTAGGAATTGGAATTGTTTGGTGTTGTTTGGTTGACAAATTCATAGGAATTAGAAATTCCTAGGAAGTTCCACTTCCCACAAAATGGAGGAAGAATTTACTTACCTAGGAAGTTCCACTTCCCACAAAATGGAGGAAGAATTTACTTACCTAGGGGACCTAGGTAAGTGGGAATTTCCATACGAATTTTCTTTTCCTTTGAATCACCAAACAACATTTAGCAATTCTTAGGAATTAAATACAATTACATAGGAAGATAATATTTCAAGAAATTTGGACTTCCTACATTTAACCAAACGAGCACTTAGAATTTGTGAATAGCATGTTTCAAAAGTCAAAATAATAAAACTACAAAAATAATGAAAAACTATCAAAAAAGTTTACTTTAGTGAAATATTTTTCTATTTTATGTGAGAATTTATTGAGAAAAATGTTTTACTTATTCCAAAATAGAAAAAGTAAAAAAAATGCATCATTTTAGTAATTAATATTTTCAATTATATATGTAATAAAAATTGTAAAATTATAATATTTACATACTACATATTAACAAATAACAAGATCTCCATCATTTTGAGTTTTTGACTATTGATATCTTTATTTATATAGTTTATTAAATTAGAAATTTTAATATATAAATACTACAGATTAACATATAACAGGATCTCCATCTCTTTAACTATTAATATATTTAATTATATATTAATAAAAGATATAAATTTTAATATTAAAATACTACACATTAACAAATAACCAAATCTTCCCATTGTCACAATGGTCCAACAGCAAAACCAAATTTTCTTGGACACATCCTAATTGTTTCTTTCCTTTTTTTAAAAAAAACCAAATCTTCATGACTATATCATTTTTCTTATAATAGTGAGAATTTCTGATCGAAGGTTTTTTTTAAGTTTGATCTTGAAGTAGACAAGTGGAATATGTTGCATGAATTTTGGAAAACATAAATTCTACTAAGTCTATAGAAGTACTTTTTTTCAAGATCATCCAACATTATACTGGTAAGAAAAGGAAAAGAGATATTACTGACATTTTTTCCTGGGCACTTATAGAACTCGCGATTCGGGTTCTTCTCGCTGTGGGAGACCCGAATTTCACAAACCCCGGCACCACATGGGCAGTGAGTAGCTGGGTAATCAGAAGAAGGTATCGGCATGGGGCTCCGAAAGTTGGGGCTCCGTTTGTTGGGACTTTGTGTGCAGTCCTTGGCCCAATGACCAACTTGTTTACACCGGTAACAGCTATCTTTGGTTTTGATCGGTGATTGATTCATTTTTTTGAGGGTGGATATAAGATATAATATATTGAATGATTAATTTTGCATGAGTAGTGAAAAAAGATTTGGGAATTGGGGTATTTAGTTTTGAAGTTGAGTGTAAGATGTTTGCAACTTGTACTTAAATATAGAGAATCTTAGACCTTTTAAAAGTTGGAGTTCAAACACTATTCAAATGAATAGTGTTCTGAGTCACAAAATGGTGAAATTCACTATTCCTTTTAGATGGACAATCTCAGCCATTCATCACCACTCAATCTAAACCGCACGATTTGTCTCGGCCCCCTTCTCCTTTGGCTGCAACTTCTTTCTCTCACTCACTCACTCACCGTCACTCTCTCTCTCATCTTCTCCATCTTCCATCTTCTAGATGTAGAAAAATTAGGGTTTTGGCTATGGCTATGGCTGTCACAAAAGCTTGCAATTTCTTCACTGTTACGACGACTCGGAGCGATCTTCTCCTCTTCTTCACTTCGTCTCTCTCCTCTCTCATCTTTTTCACGTCGTCTCTCTCCTCTCTCATCTTCTTCACGATTCTGCTAATTCTTTCGTTAATGTTATATTGATTTCTTTGATGATTTTTTCGGGTTAATTCATTCTGAAATTGAGTAATTTTATGGTTATTAAGGTTTCGTTTTTGATTTTTTTGCAGAGAATTGTGTAATTTGGGAGATGAACAAAGATCGACCATTTGATCCTCTCGATTTCTTCATCTGAACTGTGGAGGTAACGATTGAATTTTTTCTTTTTTTTTTCTCTTCTCTCATCTTCTTCACGATTCTCTTGATGTGCATCAATTTTTCTCCATATTTTTCACTGCTAATTCTTTCGTTAATGTTATATTGATTTCTTTGATGATTTTTTTGGGTTCATTAATTCTGAAATTGAGTAATTTTATGGTTATTAAGGTTTCGTTTTTGATTTTTTTTTGCAGAGAATTGTGTAGTTTGGGAGATGAACAAAGATCGACCATTTGATCCTCTCGATTTCTTCATCTGAACTGTTGAGGTAACGATTGAATTTTTTCTGTTTTTTTTTCTCCTCTCATCTTCTTCACGATCTCTTGATGTGCATCAATTTTTCTCCATATTTTTCACTGCTAATTCTTTCGTTAATGTTATATTGATTTCTTTGATGATTTTTTTGATGAATTAAATCTGAAATTGAGTAATTACTTTTAAAAGTACCAAAAAATCATAGCCCTTAATTTCGTCTCCCTCTTCTTCAGTCTTCACTGCTCCTCTCTCCTCTCTGTGTGTCTCTCTCACTCTCTCAATTCTTTTCTTCTCTCTCCTAAGCCATACAATTCTCTTTCAGAAAAGAAGGTTTTTAGAGAGAGAAAGAAGGAGAAGGCATTAGAGAGAGAAAATCTACAAATACAAGTATACAACCAGTAGAAAAAAACTAAACAAAATAGTGTACAAGATGAAGGAGAAGCAGCTTGATGATAGAGGTGATACTAATAAAGGCCGAAACTTTGAATTGGACCCCAATCTTCCTAAATCTTTTTGTCAGAATTGCACTCGGATTCCTATTTTTATTCGGTATTTTGTATATGGTTTAAGAAGATACATTTTAGCTAATGAAGTATATATGGTTTGAAAAGATTGAATTTAATTGAATGATTTTTTTACTGTTTTAATGCTTACTTTTGGTTTAATTTCTAAGGATTTTGTAGATTTGTAGCAACTCCAATCCTTCTGTTCCAAGGATGCTACATTGAGGTATTTTTTTCATTTTTTGTATTTATAATACGAATTCCTTGTTTAATTAGTGTTTTTGGGTTACAATTTGTTAATTGATAATTGGCTTCCCCGACCCTACCCAGAATATACCCTCATCTGAGGTATTGGTGCACTAATTATGATCTGATAGAACTTTGGCCAGTTGGTGTAGGTGGGATTTCATTAACAACAGCAACATTTCATTAACAACAGCAACATTAGAGACAAGTTAGTGTCTAATGCTTGACTTTTTATGGCTAAATGTTGGATTTTGGGATGTTTTGAGTTGTAGGTGTTAAACATTTCTCTCTTTTTCAGATGGGTTTAGCTAATTTTGATTTATGGTGTTGATTAACTTTTTTTAAAAGTTTTAGATGTTGATATTCGGTAGCTTCTCTCAATCGTTCTTGGCTTGTATATTTTCTGCAATTTCAAAATGTGCCAAAAATTAGTGGGTTTGTCATACTTCTTCTTTATCTCTTTTGTTCTTCAAATTTTTCTCCTGTTTATGCTATTTCCTAATTTCTCTCTACAAATTCCTTTACTTTCAAAGTCGGAAGATATCTGAACCTCTAATGTCCCAAAATCTGAAGGTGTGTTTAGCACTACTTTAAAATTAACTCACCAATCATTCAAATTTCCACTGTAGTTTCTAAATTTGAAGCTTATAGTTCAATTTTAGGTGCCAAACTTTAATATGATGTTGTTGATGGTGTTCCCACTGTAGGTTGTAAATTTTTTGGGAGGTTTAGTGATAATAAAATCTAAAAGTTCAGCCTAAAAGCATATCTTCTAAAAGCATGTTTTTTTTGCTGTGCTGTCTCTGAACTCTTGAACTCATCTTAATATTGTTCAAATGCGTTGTGCCTAATGTTTATGAGACTTGGTAATTAATTTGGCCTGGTATCTGCTTAGTTATCTGGAATATTAGGATCTAGGTTTTTTTTGCTGCTAATCCTGTGGACTCTCCTTCCACTTCTGATTCCGAATTCGTACGCCGAGTTAATAGTTCCTTTTCAAATCATCATCGTTCGTTTCCATTTTTTCTTCAGGTTCAGCTTATTATGATTTTTTTTCCATATGCTTTTAAGCTCCCCTTTGCTTGCTTTCCTCACTCTGCTGTTTTCTTACACCCTCCAACAGGTCTCACAAATTATGTGTTGCAAGCTCTCTCTAAGCAAGAGGTCAGGTTGTAACTTTAACTCTCTAGATCTCCCTCTTTTTTTATCGATGGATTGGAATTAACTGATCATTATATTGGTTTGAAATTTTGGATTGGAATCATGCAACTCTACTTTCTTCTTTTTCCTTAAGAGCTACTAGAAATATGGTAATTGTTCAACTTAGGAGTTTTAGTGGATTCTCCGTCAAGTATTGGGTTGGCCTTTCTTTTATAATTTTAGGTTATTGAATTTTGTAGGTGTTTCAATTATACATGGTCATTTGAGTGCTTTCTATTGAATCTTAGCCTTTTAGTTTGCACCATAGGCCCTTTTTGGTTTGATTGAATCTCCTTTCATTTTCCGAAATAATTACCATGTAATTTGAGTGTTCTTCAATTATACATGACACTGCTAAGGAGGACGAGGAAGAGGACTATCAAAATCAGAACAGACTTGGCCGAAGTGTGAAGAATGCATATCATAGATTTACCAGTAGTGAAAATAAAACATAAAAGAAAGACGAATATTACCAGTAATGAGGGTAATGAGGGATTTAACAATGGAGCCCATAGATTTAGCAACAGTTTGCATCTTAGCCTTTTAGTTTGCACCATGGGCCCTTTTCAGTTTTAATTTCTTTATGTGAAATCAAATTACCTTTTAGATATTTTAGGGAGAAAGTGCTTAAATCCTCTAATTGTTTTGCTTTTCTTTGCAGAACTGGATCTCATTCATGAATCATGGCCTGAGATTAAAGAAAGCATAAGCGAATGAGGCATCCATGGAACAGTATACTTCTCAACATGTTGATAACAACGCGGCCACGAAGCTTGCTGCTGCTGTTGCTGCAAGGAAAGGTGTAGCCTCTTTTTAGAGTGAGGTTATTGCTAATCTCATGATTGGGTTGTTTTAATCACGTCATCATTTCTATTATTTGTGTAGTTGATTATCTTTGTAGGAATCCCTAGATTACATACGTTGGTATCGAGTTTCTAATTGCTTTATTTTTCGATTTCTATGTAAAAGTGAGGTGTCAGGCTAAGCTTCTAACTGTTTTAATTTGCGATCTCGAGTATTTTACTCAGTTTCCTCCATAACCTTCTAAAAGTGACGTCAATCGAGTTTCTAATTGCTTTATTTTACTGTTGAACGTTTACTCACTGCCATTGACGTCCCTTCCAAATTTCTACTTTACGAATTCCGAATTTCTGCTAAATATATGGGCTCATTCGCTTCTGTTGATGCAAATCCTGCTAAATCCTTTCATGATTAGTTTACGAATTCACGAATTCCGATTTCCATAGAAAGAATTGATGATGTTTAAACTAATTTGAACGCTATGTGGTCCCATCTAGGGACTTTTTTGGCTCTTAACTTATGGATTTGCTTTACGTGCTGCAGGTTGTGTTTTTCACAAACTCCGGAACGGAAGCAAATGAGTTAGCCTTAATGATGGCAAGGTTATACACTGGGTGCCAGGATGTTATCTCTATAAGGAATGCTTAGCATGGAAATGCTGCTGGAACTATGGGTGCAACTGCTCTGCTCAGTGCAATTGGAAGTTTGATGTTACTCAGGTATATAAGGCTCATCTGCTACCTTAAATCGCTAAAAAGATCGCCCATATTCGACTTTCTGAGTCACTTTTATTCTTTTGTCTTGGGTCTATGTGACGGCAACTCAAGTTCTTGACTTTTGACTTGGCAAGATAGTAGTAGAGATTCATTTTTGCTTAGATGATCTTGGTACAAATAGTTGTTGATAATCAAACTGTCACTTTCTAAGATTGACCCGTTGAAGATAGTATTGAAACTTCTAAGTTTTCCTGTGCAGCTCTGTTTGTTGAATTGCACTAATGTCTTCAGAAGTTTACTCTGGTTTAACTGTTTTAAGTCAACGTGCTAGATTGCTGTTATTAATAGTCTTCAAATCTCAAAGGCTGTTGTTTACTATTTCTTTAGGTGTCAAAGGCATATTTTTTTTGGCTAATACCTGGATTTGTGACAGAACGGGGTACATCATGCCATGAATCCTGACCCTTATAGAGGTATGTTTGGAGCATATGGAGAGATGTATGCAAAAGTTGTTCAGGATATTATCCAATTTGGAACATCTGGTCATGTTGCTGGATTCATCTGTGAAGCCATTCAGGTCGATATCATAATATAAGCACATGCATGGTGTTGTTGATTTTTGGCATTTTCATCTGCCATATTCTGATCTTTGTTTTTATTTGTTCCCCAGGAAGTTGGAGGAATCATAGAATTGGCCCCTGGATATCTTTCTTCTGTGTATGATTTTGTAAAGAAAGCTGGAGGGCTTTTCATAGCTGATGAAGTTCAAGCTGGATTTGCTCGCACTGGAAGCCACTTTGGGGTTTTGAGGCTCATGGAGTTGTCCCTGATATTGTGACCATGGCAAAGGTGGGTAGTCTTTGCACTGTTCTACAATATTTCTGCTGCGTAGACTTCTGTGTTGACCAATTATAAGGTGTTCTTGCTTATATGTGCCAAAGTTTGACCAATAATAAGATGTTCTCGCTTATATCTTCCTAAGTTAATCATGTGTTATACTTACATCTTTTAAATCATTTGATCTATGATGCAAAAGTAATTGGGAGACTGGATATTGTGCTTACTACAAATATATCGTTGCAACTAGAATGGATCGTGAAGATTGAAATGTTTAACATCTGAACTTATCCAAACGAGTATTTTTTAGAAGTATTTTAAGAGCCAAAAAAGTCCTGCTAAATCCTTTCTTTTTCTTCTTTCTTTGTTGATGCAAATCTATACCGTGTGATTAACTAATCTACAAAGGCCGAATAACAAAGAACTTTTTTTCCTTTTTTCTTCTTCTTGAACTTAAGATTGGGTGTCTTGGAATTAGCTAGCGTCCCTATCTGCGGATGGATCTTGAAGGAGGGGGAATTCAGCTACTTCTTGAGCAAACTCTCCAAATTGTTCAATCAATTATCCATGCTTCGGAGATTGATGCCACTATTTCCCAGTGGCCATATTGGTGGCCAGACGGCCTTAGTGCGGGTGAGCTATCGAATTGCAAATTAGATTGAGCTCGGTCCATTTTAAAGATATATTCTAAATTGATAATCATGAATAATTACAATTTTCATCCATAAATTTACTTGATTAGCCTTGCTATGTGTGGTTTAGATTTGCTCTCCTATCTACCCTTCTCAATGATTAGGAAATATCTAGGTAGGATTCCCTTTGTACTTAGTTTAATTAGATTATCCATGGGGTATTTAAATCATTTGTGCATATTATTACATTGTTGCAAACTATATTAGGTTTGCGTGGGGGCCATTGGCGCTAGATGCTCATTAGCTACTGAGGGTTGTTTGGTTTTCCTGGTTTAAAATACAACAAAAAAGTTCAAATACTGTTTGAGCCAGTTAGGGAGTTACTCACTCCGGTTTTGAAGCTCATTTACTTCCACAAAGAGGACTGAGAGTACAATATCCACTTATTTTATCCTATGTTTATTCAGCTTCTCGGCTTTCCGCCAAATTCAAAACATTTTCTAAGCACGAATGTTTGTATTTACAGGGTGGTGGGGTGAAAGAACTTATATGTGAATTACATAAATTTATAGTGTTGTGTTTTGATGGCTTTTCATGGTTGTTGGGATTTCATTCTTAGCCTTTTGGATTTCTTGCCCTGTACCTTTAGGATTTTATGTAACGAATTCCCAAAAATGCCCTAAACCTTTTGGACTGCATGCTAAATAGCTAGGAAACTTGGTTGTTGGTTTGCATTTGTCACTGATTTTTTTTTGTAGGATGAATTCCATGCTAAACGTACTCATTGATAGCTTTTGGATATGGAATGGCCAAGATTAATTAGAAAATGGATGTATGGTAATATGGCATTCTGTTAGTTGAGCAAGTGTAACTTTTATCTTCTCAATGGCTCTAACTTGTAACTTTGATAGACTTGTGGTCTTCTGTTCCAAATTTCATACAGTGGTGCCCTCACAATTTATGTCACCTAAAATAGCTAGGAAACTTTGATAACAAATGTTCTTTTGCATTTCTTTTACAATTAGTATAATGTATATATTAATATATTGCTTTCAGGGAGGATGTTGTGGTATCTATGGAGCGAATTGTGCTGACTGGATCATGAGCATGGAGGTACATAATTCTTCTTCTTCCATGCCCTTCCTATAGGACATGCTTTTATGTGGTGTTAGGGTCATCTATCTTATGCTTTATATCTGTTGGATGTTGGTTTTGATGCATTATGAGATCTCAACGGAAAATAGTCCTCGTGGAATGTGCTTATATCTTATTTGCACACTTACATCTGCTGCAAGGAATCAGATGATGGTAGAAACAATGCTTTGTATGCAATGCTAATTGTTTATGTTTTATTAGAGCATTTTTATAGGCCTGCAATGCCGATGGACTCTTATTGTGTTCCTTTGTATGACACTTTAGGTGAGCTTTCATTCTATGTCGATTTACTCCAATGTTAGTTAATATAAACCTTAAAAGGGTTATATGCCATAAGACTATCATCGATTCAGCATTGTTCTTTTGAACTTTCCTTTACCATGATCTTGCTGTCATCCGTGTTTTTTCTGTAGGTGCTGGTGCTGTAGAATTTATCATTTTCCATGCAGAAGTTTCAATTGCATTCGTAGAAGAAAAAAAGATTCCTGAGGTATATTAGTTCCCTTTGGCTATGTGAGCTGTAAACTTAACTATTGGAGAATTTGTTAATTCACATTGTACAATTAATTCCTTGAAGGCTTTTTCATGATGATAGGATTTAATGTTACATACTTCTAAATGTTCCCCCCCCCCCACAGAAGTGTTGTAATGAGTTACCATTTTTCTGTTCTTCACTTTCAGTTGCTTAAAGCTTTGCAAAACACATTGAAATACTTGAAAAGTAAGTTACTTCTGTTGTATATAGTATTAAGCTTTCTATGTTATTTTTATGGAGTGCTTATATGTGACTTTTATGCAGCTGTGGTTAGTTTTGGGAATATCACACATGAGCATAAAGAAGTTGTTGAAAAACTTGGCATGCAGATGTATAGTTGGGATGACTTTTTGCAATTGGTAGGTAGGCATATTTTGATGCTGGAGAATGTTTTAATCTTTTGTCTACGGACTTATCTGGTTTTATGTAGCCTTAAGTAAATGTTGCTCCTTATGTTTTTCTCAATAGCTTATATATTGATAAGCATTTGGAGCTTTGTTCAGAAAGTTTAATACCCATTATGCAGTTCCAGAGTGCAATGTGTAAAGTTGTCTTTTGTATCTACATAGTTATTAAACAATAAGTATAATGATGTTTTTTTATTGGCAATGCTAAAGTTTTGTGGTTGTGATGTTTTTTATCTAATGTTATAGGCTTATAGCGCAAGGGCCAAGTAAACCTTAATCTAGAAAAAGGTTCCTTGGACAAAAAGTTTGCTTGACTTAATACCCTTCTCCAAGGATCAAGTGTATAATTGGTGATAGGAGAAAAGAAAGCAAGAGTATAATGGCTCTAACTTGTACACCAATAGTTTGGTCTTTTGTTACTTGCACTTATATGACAAGTTCACATAATTTGCATGATAAAAAATCAAATGAGAATGGTGTGTTAGATCTAACCCTCTGTTTATAGTACTTATTTCAACCAAAAAAAATCTAAAAGGTAGTCATTTTAAAATAAGTATTGAACGTTACTATATTTTTCAATCATCTAAATTCGTTCTAAACATGAACGTCTTAAGATTAGAGTAATACTTTCATTTTAAATTTTCCTGGATGACATAAACGCTATTTGATATGAGTCTTGATGGACATGTTGTATCTTAGGTGCGATGAAGTCGTATTATATAAATTTTTTTGTTTCATTATAGTTTAATTATATCGGTTCATTAAAATCTTACTATATACGCAATTTATGAGTGATACTTTTTTTTTTTCCTTTGATGTCAGAAATAGGGTTATGTAATGGAAGCTTATATCTATTTTGTGAGAGTAGGTTGAAGCTCCATTTCAAAAACACTTCGGAGACGTGAAATAATTACAACTAAGCAATAAGTTCCAGTAGTTTAGAGAACTCTCTATAATTATTACATTTAATATTTGAATTGCATTTCAAACAACCACCAATAAATTGAGGACTTGCTTTTAAGCTTTAGCCCATGCACTCAAAACAACAAGTGCAAGTACCAACTGATTTGAAATAATTACTTTACAATCATCTTGCTAATTGAAACAACGTAATTCGAATATCACAAGTACGTTGTTTCGGGGTGCCGCTCGCGTAGACACTCGATTAAATCATTATGCTCACATCCTTATTTCTATGTACAACTACCCACTGTTGGCATCAAATTCCAAAAAGAGGGTGCTGAAATGATCATGCTCACATCCTTAAATCATCTTTCGAGAATGGATTGTAGATTTGCTTTTAAAACACTTCGAAGACACGCGCAAAAGCTCCAAGTTACCAACAAGTTTTTAATCAAAGTTGTTAACTTGTCTATTAGATTACACTTGAAATAAACTTATTTATGTATTTTCAATAAAGGAGTTTGCACACCATTATTCATTGGTTTGCCTAATGCACTTAATACACTTGTATGTACCGCCTATTTGGAATACACGCTAAACAAACATTTAATTACTCAATGATAACAAACTACAAATATCACAATTACACTATTTTTTCAAACTATCGTGCTTTCAATCTATTGCTCTAATAAGAAGCAATTTATTTGACTAGATAGATAAATGGATGCAATAACTGAATTTTATTAGTGTGGAATTTGAGATTGATGTTCCTTTATATCTTTGTAATTGATAGGAGCCCACAAAATCATGGGAGGATAGCGATAAAAAAAATACTAAAGATATTTCCTGATGCATATTCGAAGCTATACTTTGAGGTGGCTACCTATATCTTCTCGACACATAAATACATCATGGATGATGTTCTCAAAGCCTTGAACTATAATACGTAAGTATTGTTGCTTCCAATCTGTAACTCTGTTCTATAACTAATTAAAGATGCAGAATGGGATTCACAGGTTGTCAATCTGGAATCCATCATTTTCTTGACAAATAAATGCATCCATTAACCAAATAATGGTTCGGATAAGGAGAACTTTTATTATTTAATATTATACTTTAAGATAATAAGATTGAATATCACTTGTATAGTGGTTAAGACTTTAGTATATAAACTTAAAGTCACATGATCAAATTTTATACTATGCAATTACTAATTTTTTTAATTGCACGTGGATTACATGTAGTAAAACGTCATTGGGAAGAGCGCCACGTGACACCGCTTTTAATATATTATTATAGATTCACTTCTCCAACCTCAACCATAGTAGTATATTTTCACTCTCTGCCAATCCGAAGCCAAGATATTAGTGTTATGCCTAAACATTACTTATAGTAGCATGGTAAATAAACAAGATGAAGATAAGATACTCGAGGAAGGTACGGGTAATATCAACTAAGTAAGATATGAGGGAAGTGGAAGTGAGAAATGCGCCCTCAAGATGGAGAGCAAAGAATGTAGAATCATAAGTGATAAGTGAAGAGAATAGCAGGAATAGATAACTACTCATGAGCAAATAATGTTGTGATCCTAACCATTATTGTTAATATATTTGCAACGATAGTGGGCTAAAGTCTCAAAAGAGACAAAGCTTTTGATTGTGTACTTTTATATATATTTATTCTCCTTCAGGCTTTAAGCTTTTCATGGCTGTATATTGATGACAAAGCAGATGTATGTTTTGGTCCTCTAGGATGAATCACTATGAGCATCATTGTGTCTTGTATTCTAGATTCTAAAGATTTCCAAAATCAAGTTCTAACTTCACATAAATTTTTTCTAAACATAAAATTCAAAAAATCATAAAAGACGAGAGAGAAGGAAAGCAAGGAAAAGGAAAAGAGACGCGAATAATGTTGTATTTGACGTTATAAACAAAAACATAACAACCAAGAAAGAGGGAAGGACAAAGAGATAGGAACACTTTCAAAGATCTTCTATAGTTACAAAAACACAAGAAGGATATAGATCGAGAAATAGACATATATGAAGAATTACAAAAACACAAGAAGGATATAGATCGAGAAATAGACATATATGAAGAAGGATAAAGATTAAGAGGAGGAACGTAGGTTTGGGACTCTAATAGTTTAATGTATGCATCATACACGCACGTACGCACACGCACGCGCGCTCACACACACATGCACGCACACACACATCACTAACAATATCTAATATAGTATAAAGCATCGAATATCTTTTTTTTTTAGAGAAAAAGCATCAAATACCTTAGCATATAGCTTGACATTCAATATACTAATTATATTTAACTTAATTAGAATATCACAATACAACATTCTTGGATCATTGCTGCCTATGAACAATGTGAAGTGCTTTTCAAAATGCCAGCAGAACATGTTAGCAATTTATCGACTAATGTAAGCATTCTTGCGCTTAACACTTTTTCTTACTTTACACACATACTCATACTTGATTTAAATGTACAATGATCTAATTCTTTGACTATTTGCATCCTCTTGATAGGCCTTTAGGAACATCTTTTGTGAACTAATGACAACTCCAAATCACAACAATCGCTTCAATTTCAAAAAATAGGGTGTTGCAGTGGGGAGCTTACTATCTATAAGAATAGATTATAGCTCCATTTTAAAAACACTTCAAAGGCATGCGAGAAACCTACAAGTTAACAAGTTTTAAATCAAAGTTGTTACCTTAGCTATTGGAATTGCACTTCAAATAAACTTAATTATGTATTCTCTTTTCAAATGAAATTAACGTGTAAATAAATCGTGTTTGCACACCGTACTTCATTAGTTTGCTTGATGCAACTAATACAATGTGTGTACTCAGCGTCTGGTTGGAATATGTGTTAGATAGATATTTCACCACTTAAGGCTAACGGACTACAAATATCACAATTATACTATTTTGGGGCGCCGTGCGCGTAGGCGCGCGGAGCAACAACTAGTCTAGGAAAAAGATATGAGGGAACAGGACATTGAAGCAGGAACAGAGTAGATAATTGATGAGTACAGACTAAACGGTGTAGGCTACTAGGCTCTCTGCCTCTCGGTAGAGTATTAAAATGCTACTCTATCCATTCCAATTTAATTGTTACATTTTGACGGTAAGCACTATTCAAGTTATAACTTTAACTATCTTTTACTCCATATACGTAAGAAAAATATAGTCATGTTAGATCTTGTTTGATTCGTCCCAATTTGTATTTTTCAAATATATAATTTATATAATTTTTTCATATATGTAACTCAAGATATTAGTGTTTGAAATTGCATCTCGTAAACTGTATAAAAAACAAATGTAGCAACTAAATTGGGAGAATATTTATAGTACACCTGGGTGTACCATGCAGTTGTACCATGCTCTCATGGTACACCCAAGACTATTTTCTCCAAATGAGCAAAATGAGCGATCAAATGAGCAAATGAGTAAAATGAACAAATGAGCAAACATTTCTACTCATTTAAGAAAATGAGCAAACACTTTTATTACAAAATGAGCAAAATGAGCAAATGAGTAAATGAGCAAAATGCCCATATGAGCAAATTTGGTGTCAAATAAGCACCTGAAGTTCTAATTTATTACAAAATACCCCTGGTGTACCATGCGGGTGTACCATGAGCGAAAACCTAAATTGGGACGAAGGGAGTTTTAGTTAGGGAAAATGTTTAAGTAACCCTTAGGATTGCCAACACTCTTAGACACATTAGAATAAAATATTGACATGTATGTAATAAATGAGGAGAGAAGAGATATAAAAATAATGTTTTAATGTATTCCTAACAATGAAAATTCAATACTAAGAAGGTTGGCAATCTTTGGGTCACTCAATCCATCTCCAATAGTTAGTGGGCATGTGTAACAGCCCGCACTTTCGAGCTGCTAACTAATCACACTTAAGATACACAATCAACAATTAACAAACCTCGAATTTACATTTATTCATAGTGGAAACAAAACCTATAAAAACGATCCTGGATCTGTGGGTCAGGGGCCCACAACATAACAACTTGAAAATCAAATAACAGGTTATGAATACTTCCAAACAAAGCATCTAACTTTAACCTCAGGCTACATTTCATAGCATAAAAATCTTCTTCTTGATCAGTAATCATATTCCAAGACCTTGACATCAACCCTGCAAAATCACTAACAATGAACCCTGCCCCCACCAGGACAGGTTCCAAGAACAAAATCAGAAAAACTGAGTACACACACTGTCCAGCCAGAAATTCATTTTAGTGGCTTAAAATATAGTTGTGCGGTGTATTACTCATCAAGTGGAACAATCCCAAACTTCAAAAAAGACTTAAAATCAAATAGTTAGAAATGTTTTTACTACGACAGCAGCAACCCTTCAATAGAAAGTCCGATAAAGAGTACTCATATATATACTACATATAATAAGTTCCTTGCCATCAGAACAAATTTCAACAACAGTTGAATACATAAGCTCATCGCAAAACCTCATTTTTTGTGGCTTAAGATCATTCATACACAATTCGTGCTAGAATTCAGCATGCTTCACAAGTAAGTGCTCGATTAAAATTTTCAGGATTACTATCCTTACACAATCGCATTCAAGTAAGAATTTTTATCATGAAGATCACCACTTAGATCATTCAAAACCTTTTGGGTCTATAGCATTTAATTTATTTGAGTAAAGCGAACACGAATAGAGAGGGGCTCCTTACACAAGGTGCCGACTGTCTCTAAGCTAATGGAGGTCGTCACCCCACCTTTAAATATTTATGCTTGCAAGCTTAACCAGGACATGTCCCATTTTTATTATCTGCTGGACTTCACCCACCCAGCGAGGGTTCGGAAGGAGATCACCCATCCTCCAAGGGTTGTTTCATACCGTACCTTATTTGATATCGGCCTTTACCCACTTGTATCCATAGTTTATTTACATAAATAGTTTAAATGCATAGTTTATCAATACCACACTTGTTCCAAAGAACACATATTTATCCATGAAGAGGAAAAAGAATCACAACTACTATGGTGTTGCTATTCATTGCAAGACTTGGATCTTCTTTTGAAATCTTTTGTTTTACGTCAACAATTTCACATATTAGTTACGTGTAAAGATATAAGGAAATAATCAATTTTTACTGCTTGTAAAAGTCGTATAGGCACCTAGTGTGCTCATTTAAACTTTACCAAAAGGGTTGAGTTAACTTGAACATTTGGAACTTTTGTCAAAATAATTACACAAAAATACTGAACTTAAAATGAACATAACTTCCTGCTCGGTACTTCGAATTAGGAATTTCCAAAACTTAACCTAATAACTTTTGGATCATGACTACTCAAAGGAACAATACCTCCATAACACATATTGAGCATCTCGCTCCAGAAATGTTGTTTACTTTCCCCATAAAACAATAACTAAATCATAATGCTTATTTTCTCAATAACACAAACTTATATCTTTCAAAACTTATACTCTTGTTCTTAATTCGTATCGCATACTCAATTCCAAAGTGTATCAACGACTTAAACTTTCTCCGTAAATTAATATAAAACAAAACAAGGTTGAAATGTAACTAACATATCCAAAATACCTGAACCTCAATAATCTTATTATAACACAAACTCGAATCTCAAATAATCTCACTTACCTCAAATATTCTTTTAAAGGAAGTAATATACATAAAACGTATTCGAAATCAAATGTCTCTTTGTACTTAGACTTCCGTCTTTAACTTATAGCATCTAAACTATAGCATTCCAAAATTCTCATGATATGAAGTTTACCCTAAAAGGTTTTCTTATTCCCAAAACATGAACTTTCATTAATATAACCTTATTACATTATCATAAATCACCTACAATGACTAGGGCAAGTCAAAATATCTCACTCCATATTTTCCAATACTCAACTCGTTGTCCTCATCCTTCTTAAATTTATAATTCACAACCATATGTCCCCATGAATTTGTACTGAAAGCTCATATCAGTCTTAAGACCGTACGCTTAGTATTGTCCTTATATAACTTTAATTACCATGCTCTCTATTATCTAGATTTATATTTTTCTTTCCCAACATCCATTTATATAATCTTACTCATCCAATAGAAGAAATTATGCTCCAAACTCTTTTACTTGACCCCTTTGCGGATATGATCTTTTATTACCTAAGTATTGTAAATTATATATCTCTAATCGATACTCCTCTAAACCACCATCAAGATTGGATCCTTTATTTCACTAGTACGACATTCATATCTCAAATCCTACACATCCTCTGAACTCACAAACCTCTCGTAACAACTCCATTAACTCATAACTTAATTAATATTTGACCTTTGAAATTCACATCGAAATCTACTATTCCCTAACTATCTAATCTACGTCCACCACATAACATCTTCATTATTAGTTAGAACCTCACAACAATTACTTCATCCTTCAATTATGATCACAAATCTTCATTCTTATATAATCAAGCTCCATATTATTTTCGGAGATATTTTCGGGTGATACCATTCAGCCTTGTTTATACGCCATAAGTAAATCTTGGGATATTTGACTACTTCTAATAATATCCTCAAAGCGACAATTGTATTTCTTAAACAGAACTTCACAAGTACCCATCTCACAGCAAACTCATTCTAACTTAGATTCCGAACTCCATATAACACAACTCATCCATGATATTCTGTAAAGATATAACTTGTTTCACTAGACTTATGTGTTTCCAGACTTAAATCCGAAAATAATGTTCATTTAATTGACCCAAATTTGAGAAACATTTTCTTATGAGAACTTCTCCATAAAAATTTAAGTAGGAGTAAAGATCCTCCTTGTCATTAATAGGACTAGAAAATTCTGATTTATAATTTCACGAGTCCATATTTGTTCATAACTCCAAGTCATAATTTTCAAAGTTCATGATCATATATAATCAAAATCTCAAACCATAATAAAGAGTTTTTCATACTTTCAGAGTTCCATATAAAACTTATATCACAAATATTTTCACAATTGCCTTAAACCTGAAATTTTAACTCAACATCCTTGATCAAAATTCCTTTCTTTTTCTCTGAAACTTTCAAATATAACTATAGTTTAAATCGAAAGCGAGTTCATAAAGATATCAAGTCGACTTCCTGGCTTAGTTCGTATATCGAAGTACTTGTTGTAAAACCACTTATATAGTTAGATATTATAAGATCTTTGCTTTAATTCTCATAGCTACACTTTCATATAAAAGATCAACTTACTAAGCATAAGAAACTTATTATAAATTCGATGTGGAAATAAGTAGGTTTAATAATATCACACATCTATATTATTGAAGGATTCAACTACCTCCAATCAGTTCTTCATAAAAATGTCACACAGTAAAACTCATCACATATATAGCTTTCGCTCATAGCTTAAAACCAAATATGTAGTTAACAACTCTTGTAACACACGAATAACGCTTTGAATAATGTTGTATTTATATAAAAGGCTTATTAAGCTCAGCTCATGAAATCACATAAAACAAGAATATAGATTCAAAGGTGGAAGGACGTGTGTGTACCTTGAAAGAATTCCCAATAATTCGACATTCTAGATAACCAACTATAGCTCGAACTTCATAATTTATCTCCATATACATACTCCAACAATGACCTCAAAACAATAACAACAATCATTAACCATCCGCACAACAATTTAGATAACAATTTGAATTACTCATACTTTCTAAGCTCTTCCATGAACTAACCATCACAACCCTTAATACAACCCATTCTACTAATCCAACTCACAACATCATTCTATCTCTAATTAACATCATTCTGATTTAAGAGAGTATTATCAAACGACATAATTTATAAAAATCAGCTTTTATAAACTTACTTAAGAGGCTTACTTCATATTAGAAGCTTCAATCCAATAAGAAGGATAAAATATTCAATCTTTAAGTTTAACAACTCTTATCATAACTATATTTGCTAATCAATAACAAAATTGAGAACCAAGTATATTTCTAAAATCAGAATATAAAATCCAATTGCACCACACTTGAATTGGAATCAAAGGAGATGAGGAATTAAGAAAAATTAGCTTATACCTTCATATGGAAAGGAATACCAAAACAATGGCAGCAACAAGCTAAGGCAAATAAGTTGGCAATGACAACATGGGCAAACAAGCCAACCATGACAGCAGCGCAACACAAAGTACAGCAGCAGTGCTGAACTTGTGTAAGGTGTAACTCATAGCTCCGAACTCCGAATTGAGCGATTTTTGTGCCCAAATTCATTAGCTCGAAGTGATCTACAACTTTGATTCAGAAACAAAGAGCAAAATTAGATTGCATGTTGTAGATAATTGAGGAAACAGATTGTCGGAATAAAAACAGAGGAGAGAGAAATGAAGGTAGCAACACCAAACTTACAAGGACCATAACTCATAGCTCCGAACTCCAAATCAAGTGATTTTTGTGCCCAAATTCATTAGCTCGAAGTTATATACATCTTTGATTCAGCAACAAAGGGAAAAATTGGATTGCATATTATAGATAATTGGGGCAACAGATTGTCGGAATAAAAACAGAGGAGAGAGAAATAAAGGTAACAACGCCAAACTTGCAAAGACCATAAAGGTAACAGATTGTCGGAATAAAAACAGATTTTTTTTTTTTGATAATTTGTATTATTGGGTGTCCATCGACACCCGCAGCATTGTACCAATTTCATGGAATCGGCTCCAAGTGCACGATATTGTGCTCTTGTTGGTGACTTTAATGATTGGTCTCCTACTGAGAATTCTGCTAGAGAAGGTCACCTTGGCCATGATGATTATGGGTATTAGTTTGTTATTCTTGATGATAAGTGGAGGGACGAAGAAGAGGCTGATGATTTGTATTATCAAAAGTTTATTAGGAAATTCAAACTTTGATTGGATCATTGTTTGATTGGTTGTTATTTGGAACTAAACTAATAAGAAGGTTGAAGATAATTGTGCGTGGTTTAAATATCATATAAGAACCAGGGGCATGGGCAGGGAAGATAATTGGTTGCTATATGGATACAATGTAATTGCAAGTATTTGACTTCAAAAGTAGAAATACAGGTGCTCAGAGCCGCAAAACTTAGCAAAACATAGGAAAGTACAGTATATTGTCAAAATTAGATGCATGTGTTGTGCTTCTAGCCTTCTAAAGCACGAAATGGACTGTCAAAAGCACAAAGTATATGGAGTAATCATGCATGTTTGGTAGCTTAATATAGGCTATATGCTTTTAAGGAGTATACTTATCTAAAATTACAGAGAGAGTAATATATCACTTTCTCTTGTAAATATGGAAAAAAAAGGTTCTTATCATATTTAAACCGGGCAAGGAATGGAGAAATGGTTGGTATCTCCTTCTCGAGAAACTCATTTTGTATGATACAAAGCCTTGTCTAACCAATTCTCTATCTAAAGTCCTCAATTCTGTTCCAATGTGGGGAAGTAGATATTCTCAAAGAAAGTGAATTGGCAGACCTATTCTCTATGGCCAAAATAAAGTGAATTGGCAGACCTATACTAAGAACTTACACACTAATAGACCTATTCTCACTTTATTTGGCAGATAAAAAATAGTCACAAGTTTATTTATGGCAGCCTGCTTTTGAACTATGGCAGACCTATTGTCTAAGTGAAGGTTCATTCATTTGCAAACCTGTTTGAACTATGTTATATGTAACCCATTATTAATCATGATATTTGTGTTAAAATAGTGAATGCCTTTTTTCTTTTTTCCAGTTTAGTTGATCATGGATTTGAGGCCAATTAAAGAAAATTTGACTTGGCCAATAAAGGCAACACAATATTGACTAGGATTTGAAGGGTTTTATGAGTTGTGCTATTAAGACTTTAACATGTTATTACTTGAAAGGAAAATATTATAAATATGAAGATATTACCATTTTGCATAATTGGTGTCCAATGCATGTAGATAATAATCAGTGGATTTGCCTTGTTAATTTATGGAGATCCAACGAGGGACAAGTGCGTTTATTTATGTTCATTTATGTAAATGTGTTGAATATGCTTTTGTGAATTGTGAACCATGATATGTACATTCTTATGCATGCTGATGCTTCGATTTTCATAGAAGAGAAGCAAACGGGAAAAGAATCACTTGCAAAGGCTAAAACAAAGCCAATCTCTACAACACTGGTACAAAGAGTCATGCTTGTGTTCGTGAAGAATTGGTAAAGTTTTGGTTTTTTTATTTGTGTACATATGTATTCTTCCATTTCTACCATATTCTGACATCTTATCCTAATTTGTTACATTTTAAAGAAACAAAGGCTGAATGGGAGTCCAACAAGAACTGAACTTTATTTAGAGTGTCACCAACATGAAAATGAAGCAGAAATTACGGTGCGTGTCTATGATCTTACATGTGACTTATAATTTGCATATTAATGTCAAATAATCTTATGTTGACGAGTTATTTTTATTCATTAAGTTTGTTGTATATTTGATTTGTAGAATCAAATTAAGAACATTGTTGTTGAATGTAGGATTATAGAATCAAATTAAGAACATTGTTGCTGAACATCCCTACTGTTGATAAGGTACGATCAAACCTTCTTTTTCTAATGCAGTTACCAACATAGGATTGTATTGAGGTACAATTGAAGTCATTTACATTGTTAAAGAATGATGGTACTCCTATGGTGAAATAGGAATAAAAATCCTTGTTTGTTGTATAAATATGCATAATTGAGTTGAAATTATGTTTATGTCAATGCTGGGATTGATATTCTTAGTGCATAGGTTTGGAAAACAACTTTGAGTTGTTTGGATTAACCACTTTTATGGGGAGATGCTGTCGAAATTTCTGCAAAATATGCACTTTTACGAGGATATGCTACCCAAACTTTTGCAAAAATACTCATGCATGCAAATTTGTCATATGATTCATACATGTTCTATGCTAATTAGTTTTATGATTGTTGGATGTAGGCTGCTAATAACGCTTCATCTTCTGGAAATGACAACTCTCATTAATTATCTAATTAGCTAGTTGGATTTTTGTCGAAAGGTAACATTCCTAGTAGATCTTATTTATTGTTTGTTAAACTAGTATGTTGCATGTTTGTGGCCTTTTTTTAATTACTTTTGTTGACACTTTTTTTGCCCCTCAGATTAATTTTGGATGCACCAAAACGAAAAAGTGAATGTTGAAGATTTGAGGACATTGGAACTTTTGTTTGGGCACAAGATTGAAGATATATTAAGTTTTTTTTTATTATTTAGTTGGATTATAAATTTTAACATTTGTTGTTCTACATACATTAGGTTGTACCTTGAGTTTGTCTAAATGAGTTAGATTTTTTGGTTATTTTTAGTTTGAAGATTGCTTATACGGAGTATGAAACGATTTAATTTTTTCATTAATCAATATAATATATTTTGGTTCACTTGCAAATGTTAAACCAATTTGTAATTTTAGCATTGAGATCATAAATTAACTCTAGCGGCACTTTAAAAGTGTGAAAAGGATTATCCGACGCTTTTAGTGGGTCTCTACAGCTATAGGAAATAGTAAGTTGTATCAGGTCTTGTTCAACGCTTTAGGAGCCTAGCTACCTTATTACAACGCTAATAAAGTGTCCCAGCAACGTGCTTGAAAGCGTTCCGAACTAGCGACGCATTTATCCTAGCTTTACCGACGCAGAAAAAAAGCGTAGCTACAGGGTGCAGCGACACAGGCAAGCGGAGCACTTCTTAATGCGTTTGTAAAAGCGCTTGCGACGCTTTATAGCGTTGTAGTAGGCTATTTTTATGAGTTGCTGAAAGCCAATTTCATAAACATCGTTTTCTTTTTTGGAAAGATTTATTTATAATTTAAATACTTTGTTATGGAGTATACTTACTCCGTTTTGTATTGCTAGTATTTTTTTGAGTTAAGTACACAACTGGGTAGTTAACTTTGCCTTTTGTTTTAGTTTGGGTACTGAACTATAAAAAGTTTCAGTTTAGATAATCAAAACTAAGATCTGTTAGTTTGTTACTAAACTTTGATAACTTACCGTTATCAGCACCCAAAAAAAGGAAAAAGATGACATGACAAACTTTTTTCTCTCTCCTCTACTTCTTCTCCCCTCTATTCTCTCTTGTTGACCTTAAGTTTTGAAGATGGAATTAAGTATACTTTTGGGTACTGAACTTTGGGTAAAGTTGCAGTTTGCTCACCCAAAGGACAACGATGATAAGTATTCTGTTAACTTGCGATTTGATATTAAAAATAACCCTGCGGCCCCGCTTTCGAGACCGACAGTTTAACTTTTACAGGAAAGATATTAATTCCTAACGGCTATTTTATGGCCCAAAAACAAATGTGTTTTTTTCTCTCTCCTTCTCCAATTAAAGCCGCCCACATCTTCTTCCAAAAATCCATTTGTACCAGATCCCAACTGCAGCGCAAAAATTTCGATCTTGTTAGTGTTCGTTTTCCAGCGAATTTTTTTTTTCCCGAAAGCATATATTTTTTCCAAAATATATTTTACTTATGCAAAAAAAGAATTTTTTTTTCAGTAAAATGTCAAGAAACAAGACACTCCCAACCCCAAAGCATTATTACTGTGGATTCATAATGTCCAAGACTAGGTCATGGACTAAAGACAATCTTGGTAGAAGATTTCTAGCATGCACTAATTATAATCCTGAAGCCAACACTAGGGGATGCAAGTTTTACAGATGGGTTGATGTTGAAGACCCTACAGAGTGGCAGATGGATGTAATTTTAAATTTAATGGAGAAGAACACAGAACTGAAGAATGAGGTGAGGAATTTAAGAAAAATTAATGGTGGCAGACTTCAAATTGCAAGAAAGATGGCTGTTAGAGAAGGTGATGTACAAAATGCAACATCATGGAGGGTCGAATAAATTTCTTAGATGGTTTTTTCTAGCAATCTTTACTTTAGTTGTTGTTGCTTATGTTCTTATGTAGTTATGACATGGAATGTGTTGTAATGAATTAAACTATTTAACAAATTTTAAAACATAGTTGCAATGAACTTAGTTTTAGTTGTTCTACCCTCTTTTAGCCCTGACTAAATCTTGTAGTGCTTGGCTGGTAATTGTTTGTGGGTTATTAGACCCTATATCAAGTTGTGACCAATTATAGTCTTGACTAAAGGAGTCAACAGTCTGCTCTCCTTCAAAATCTGAGTAGACAGCTGCTGACCTTGGTTGTCTAGTAGCAGGTTGTGACCTTGCATTCACTCCAGTGTGAGGAACAAATTGCAAATTTAAACACGAATTAGTTATCTGATAATAGGACATGAAATTTGTTTGCTTAAAACATGATTAAACTATATTCACTTACATTTGCTATTCTCTGATGTCCATTAGGGTAAGTATATACACCTACTCCGCTATTATGCATTGGTGTGGTTGTTCGTTCCGTTGTGGTTGTTGGTTGGTCAGTGGTAGTTAAAGGACCATGGTTCTCAGACCTCATATTTTTACACCTTCTCTTGTTGTGTCCTTGGATGCCACAAGAATTACAAGTCATTGTAGTCCCAACCTTCTTCAACTTACTTGATTTGGTCACTTCTCCAGCTTGAAGTCTCCTTTTTGTTTTGGTCTATGGTGCACTTTTTTCACTTTTGGTAGAAGCACTAAGGAGTCAGATTGTGGCCACTCATGAGGACCATTCAGTGGCTCCAACAAAAACACATACACTAGTAGAATAAATGCTTATTGCTGCGGTTTTGGGCGCGCAACAATTAAGGGGACAACAATAGGTAATAACTACATTGCTGCGGTTTTAAACCGCATCAATATCTGCAGATATTGCTGTAGTTTCTAGGCCAAACTGCAGTATTATAATTATGTGTTATCAATTTAAAAGAGAATATTGCTGCGGTTTTGGCTGGAAACCGCAGCAACATCTTGGCCTATTGCTGCGGTTGTTGCCAAAAATCGCAGTAATAGGTCCTGATATAGGGATTTTTTTTTCGAAATTAAATTTGAAAAAGTAAAGCAAAATACTCAACCACAAATTTCCAAGAGGTAAATAATGTTGTAAAGTGTATTCATACTCAACCCCCAAATATATTACAAATGAGCCTGATGATACTGATAAATATAACTAAATGATTAATTAAAAAATATATATAATTGGCAAAGAAAAAGAAAAAAAATGAAAAATGAAAAATTGCAAAAAAAAAGTTGAAAAAGAAAAAATAGAAAAAGAAAAATAAAAAGGAAAAGGGAAGATGGCGATTTCATCGGAAGAAATGAAGAAAAAGAAACAATCGGCTCCTAAGGTTCATCGCACGAGTAAAAGGATTCGAAATTTGAAGGTATTAAGTTCTCCTATCTTTGTGTTTGGTGATAATGATGATGATGATGATGAGCCTGTTTTGATTGCGGAGGAAGACATTCCGGGTTATGTTTCTCCCTCGAGCGAACCTTTTCCCATTCCCAGGGAGACTACCCCACAAACTGCTTCTCCTACCCTTCCCTCTCCACCAAAATACCAACCTAATCTTACCTCCACAAAATCCACCTCTTCTGTTCTCAAGGAAAAGGAACAAGCTGCTATTCCCAACACAGAGGAACAACCTGCTGTTCCTAATCCTAAGGAACCCTCTGTTGTTCCTAACCCTGATTTTCCCTTCTCTTCCTCACAAAATCCCACTATTGGATCTACATACACACTTGAACATGCTAAAAGGTTGGACCACTTATTCACCCTAGTTATGGGGAAATCCGAGGCTATGATGGAGTTTGCAGGTGAAGTTAAGGATGTAAATGGTTTGTTAAAGGGTTATCAAACAAAGTAGATGTTGTTTTGAAGGGTCATGAAGTTATCTTTGTCCAGCTACATACTATGACCACGACTATTACGCAGCTTAACACGACTGTTATGAATTTGGAATCTATCGTGTCAAAGCTTCTTGAAAAAGTCGAGAGCAATCATTCAGAGGTGATGAAGAAATTGGAAGATGTTATGGAAGAAGTTGCTGAAATCCCCTCCTCTCCTAAGCCTTAAACACTACTCTTTCTTATTTTTGTGTGTTTTAGTTAATCTTCGAGAACATTACTCTTTTATTTTGTCATTTCTTCTCTTTTTTTCTTTCAGCGCTATTAAGGAACTATGTTAATTTGATAATCTTCAGTCTAAACCTTATGTGCATGTGTGCGTCTTTTGAATGACTAATATTCTTCGATTGCGGTTTTGAGAGTTCAAAGCATTATTTACTTATACTAACCAATTGTTCCTAACAAATTTGGTGGTGTGATGAGTTTGTATAGCGGAAATCCTTCTTTTCGAAATCACGGGATATTACTGCCATCTTCAAAAAGGGGGAAATTGTTGACTCTAAATTTTGAAGATAACCACAAAAGACAAACTTGTATTGTTTCATGTGTAATGTTGCGAGGTTATTCATTGAAGAACAAAGAGAATACTTGATCGAAGATTAAAGAAAGGAGAATTAATCAAGATCGAAGTGAAGATGTTACTAAGATGAAGAACCAATCTTGGAATGAAGATTATAATACATTAGGGTGTATTATATTCTTCATGTTAAAGTCGAGTAAAGGTATAAGATGTTTGGTGTTGAATTCTCAAAAGAACTAAGTTTTGTTCCCATGACATGAACAAATACTGGCACAGTTTAGGAACATTATTTGGGAACTGACTTAGGAACTAAATTAGGAACACCTGAACCTAATAAATGTTAAGCGCCTAAGTAATGTTAAGCGTTTAACATAAATTTAGGAGTCCTAGTTGAATTAGGCTTAAATCCACTATTTTAGGTAATTAGCCAGGAAAAAAATTTAATGTTTATTTAATTCAAAAAAAAAATTATTTTATTTTTAAAATCTTATCTTTACTAATTTAAATTACATGGTTTTATTCTTTAAATAAACTCTGATTTTTTCTGGCATATTTAAAATAAATGATAAATTTATTTTTCCTAAATGAGATTATTTTTTAAATTGTTTACTTATTCCCCAAGTAATCACTTATCACGTAATTAGCACTGTTACACGTTTTATGAGTTAGTGGGTTAGCTTCTTTGTTCCCAAGTAAAGTTAATTAGTGGAGATCATGGGGTTAGTGGGTTAATTAGTGGAAAATTAATTCATGGCTACTTACTATAAATAGGCGCCTAATCCCAAGATAAATTTGTGTCTGAAGCTTAAAATCCTAAGTTGTCTAAGTGTCAGTGTCGTGTTCCCAAGAGAATTCATCCTTACGATTTTTGTTTTTACTCTTCCATTTTTATCAGAAATTGTATTTGTTTGTTTGATGGGTTTGAGTGAACTCATGTAAGTGTGAGAAAATTTTGAGTGAAGCAAGAGAAAGGAAAAGAGAAAGGAACTTCGAGTTAAGTTTGAGAGGAACAACAGTTAAAGAGAACTGTTGTTGGGAACTTGAGTTTAGGAACTCGGGTTGTGGCTCGAGAGAATTAATAGGTTTGTAACAGAGTTGTTGGCCTACTATAGTGGAAAGTTCGAGTTAAAATCCCTTATCGTCGAGGTTGTTTCTTCCTTAGTTGGCCTAGGAAATTTTTCCTCGCTAAAATCTCTTGTGTTCCCATTGTGCGCGTTCCCTAGCTAGCTTTTAATTCCGCAAAAAGTTACTCTTATTCTCTCACTATAATTCACCCCCCTCTTATAGTGCTCATATTATATAACATCTCTCTTCCCCTGCTTAAACTCCGTTGCCATTTCTTTTTTTTTTTGTTTGTTTCTAAAACGTCATCTTATGTTCTGCAATCTATGAATTTTTGTGTGTAAATCTCAATCTCTGAATTTTTGGGTTTGAAATTGAAGACTCACACTTTGGGTTTGGGCAATTTTAATTTTACAACTTGCTTACTGTACTAGAGTTAGTATCAAGAATGAATAAAGTGATATCCCATAGCAAGAAAGGATCTTTAACGAAGAAACCATCACTAGGGGAAAAAAAAGGAAGGGCTGCGCTGGAAGGGTTGCGTTTTCTTCAAAACGCAAACCTTCTTATTGTAGAGCTGCGGTTTTAAATAAAACGCAACCCTTCTTTCTTGTAGGGCTGCGGTTTTAAAGAAAACCGCAGTCCTTTACAAAAAGGGTTGCGCTTGACTAAAAAACGCATCCCTTCTTACAGTTAGAAGGGATGCGTTTTGAGTCTAGCGCAACCCTTTTAAATGAAGGGTTGCGTTTTCTGGGACAAGCGCAACCGTTTATGGGCTTTTTTTTTATTTGAAAAGAAGCGCGCATTGGGCTTAAAAGGTTAAGCGGGGTAGGGTTTATTTCTCCCTCCCTCCGCGTTCGCCCTGCCTCTCTCTCTCCTCTCTCACAATCGCGTTCGCCCTGCCGCTCTCTCCTTCCTTCACTCATTCTCTCTCTCTCACCAAAGCCCAACCCCAAAATCTTCGCCGTCGATTTCATCATCTTCGCAGTCGATTTCATCATCTTCGCCGTCGATTTCATCATCTTCACCGTCGAGGATGTGAATCTGCAAATGGACCAATATGTTAGTCCAACTGTGAACTGGTTGTATTCACAGATAAGAAGAAATTCTATGACTCACTAACCAAACCCCTTCACTGTTTGGTGTCTTTTTCTCATTACTACGACAATGTCAATTTTATTTTTTTATTTTTGGTGAATGACAATGCAATATGTTGACTCTATAAATCTTGTAGGATATGCAAGGGAATTGGAAAATGAAGGCAACGATACCAGGGGATGATCTGTCAGTTATTATTACAGTTCAACATCCGGACCTTGGTAAATATTTCTGCGCTATATTAAGAACGCAGAGAGTGAGTTCATCGAAGGTACCATATCATATGTTGTTCTTTTGGTTGATGCCTCACAAAGTTGCTGTGTGGATTTGTCAAGATTTAGTTTTTATCATTTTTAATTTTTCTTTTTGTAATTTATTTGTTACTTATAATATTTACTGTTTACAATATATTCATCTGTTTTGCCAATAATATATATCTGGTTGGATATTTGTAGTTTTTGTTATTATATATAAATGTCAGTTTGTGATTTTGTTATAATTTAATCAGTTTGGAATTGATTTTGTGTCAATTTGACATAAAAATACAAAAAAATAATTTTTTTTTATTTTATTTTTTTGGGGTCCAAAAGGACTGTGGTTTTGAGCTAAAATCGCAGCCCTTCTATGTTAAGAGGGCTGCGTTTTTGACAAAAACGCAACCCTTCACTTGAAGAAGGGCGGCGTTTTTGACAAAAACGCAGCGCTTCACTTGAAGAAGGGATGCATTTGTGTATAAAATCGCAGCCTTTCGTTTTGAAGGGCTGCGGTTGAAAATCGCAACCCTTCCTTTATGTTGAAGGGCTGCGATGGAAAGGGCTGCTGTCAAAAAACGCAGCCCTTTTGGACCCATTATGATCTTGCAACTACTACGTCACCAAAATACCACTAAAGCATTGTGCAACTTCCTTTAATCATCATGCTGCTGCAAGTTTGCTACATCAGAGACCATAATTTGCTGCTGTCATCACTTTACCAATCACCACAACAACCTCAACATCAACACCAACCTCAATTGTAATCCAATGTAGCTCTAATAGGAAGAATATGCAGCAAACTAGGAGAATGAAAAGAAGTACACCAACTGACTCTAATTTTAAGATGAGAAAGAAAATAAAATGTGAAAGAAGACTGTGTTTAACAATAGGATATCCATCAAATTCTCTGGAAATTTAACATCGGCAATTTGACTAATAATCCTTGTTAGAACAAACTTTAGGATTTGAATAAGAAGAGAAATATGTGATTGCGATATGTATTTAAAGAATAAGAATGAGAAATGAGAAACAAAAATGACCACTTGGGTCTTGAAAGAATGAGCCACAATGGGTCTCATCAAAACAAACCTCAATGGGTTTAAGAAAACGATCACAATGGATCATGAAGAAAAGGACCATATATGGGTCAAAACAAGATCATAATGGATCACAACAAAGGTCTCTATGGGCACAAAACAAGCCTCTATGGGCAACAAGCCACTATGGGCAAAATGACCAACTATGGGTCTTAGAAAGAAGCCTCTATGGGAGAAACAAAGAAAATAACCACTATGGGTTGGAGGTTACAGTCACAAGACTATGAATTTTGGAGGTTAAAGTCATAAGACTATGGAGGTTAAAGTCATAAGACTATCAAAATGATCTCCATGGATCTTGAACAATGACCACTATGGGTCAAAAATAACCACTGTGGATCATAAGAACCGAAGAATTTTACAGAGCTCTACTTGTGCAAAAGTGAGAATGGTGAAACAAAGAAATCTTCCTATCACAAGAAATGTCAAACCAACAACTCAAATGGCACACATGATGTATCTTGCTGATGCTCACAATTTGTCAAGTGGCCTTTGCTCTAGGTTGTTGAATTCCACATAGTCAAAGTACTAAATTGTACAACCATAATCCATCCAATCTCAATATAGTTGTGCCACTCAAAACGCAAACTGATTTCGCAGAGGAAAATAGAAATATGAATCAGCAGAGAAATGAGATTATGATCATCACAAATATGTAACCTTCAATTTCCAGAATAGCAAAAACGTGAACTCAATAGTACAAATTCCAAACCCAGAATTTGCAAGAGATCGCACAATTTTGTGCGAAATACCTCAAAGAATTTATCATCTAATTTTATTCACGCAACAAATGAACTTCATCATACAGCAAGTTATTCCCAGCAATCGACAACAGAAACTCAACTAAAGTCTCAGTAAAAGAAACTTCAACATTGAAGAATCGAATTTCGGTGAAGCATGTGAATCGGTTCACAATTTTAGAACTCAATCAATGAATTTAGAACAATGAGTTCAAATAGGAATTCTAGATGAATTGGACAGAAGATGAATCAAATTATCAGAAGAATGATTGATTGAATGAAGTCAAGAGCTGACGATTAATACTTTTGGAGAAATGGCAGCGGAAATATGATGAAAGTTGAATGAGAAATGACGAAAATTACCTCTGAAAAATAGAGAAATTTTGAAGTCGGCAAATTCGACTAAATAACCAGAATCTTTAGCTCAAAACCGATGGAATCAAAACTTCACATCCAATGGTTTATTCAAGATCATAAAATATAATCTTCTCTTTCTTAGATCGATCAAGCAGAATTTTCGTCGAATTGACTCAAAGACACTTCAGTACTTCTTCAAAATTATTTCGAAAATTTCTCAATTCAAAATTCACAAGAAATTTTGCCATAATCTAGATTAAAGAACTAAATGGAAAGAATCTAGAAGAATTTAGGAAAGAAAATGAGAAAAAGAAAATCAAGAGAATTTGAGATTTGAAACGAATAACATCGAACTATGAATCGCCAGAAAATCGAGATTGGGAAACAAGAACTCCGGAGATTTAGTGAGCTAGGATTCGAATCCTGCTTTGATACCATGTTAATTTTTAGATTTATATGAAAATGGGCCTGGGTAACCCAGTAAGAAGGAGGAGAGTTTAGCCCACTTACAAGTTAGGAGGTTCCATCCTAAAACCAATTGGTGATAGGAGGAGTAACTCCTTATCTTATAAAGTGGTTTATTCTCTCCTCTTTCTCCAATGTGGGACACTCACAAGTGGGCACTTAATGGGTTTCAACACATGCACCGTACCACAACACTAGCCACTACCCCTTATTGATTTATGTTTTCATAAAGCAAGTCAGGGATACCCATGGCGGCCACCGGAAGCCGTTAACACCGCCCCTTCAGTCACCGATTTCCGCTTCAGTCTTGACGTTCTCCCTTTATTTATTTATTTAAAAAAAATCAAGGGTAGCATTTGCTACCCCTTGTGACTTAGTGGTTCCTCCACTGAATATATACATATATATACATCCATATATATATACATCCATATATATATATATATATATATATATATATATATATATATAATATATATATATATATATAAATCAAGATCATGTGAGAAAGGAATTTAGGTGACAAATGAGAATGAATATGGACCATTTGATCTAACCAAATTATACAGTTGGGATATAACCTTAAATAAACCGATTTACTCATTTTCTCACACTAGTATGAGTTAATCCCACCATCGTTTACCACCATTTTCTCTCTCATCCACACAGGATAAAATTTTGGTTTCTCATTCATCTAATGAATTTCTATTAACTAGATCAATCAAATGCAAATCAATCATCGTTAGTTTTACAAATTGAAATTGTAAGTCTCTTCCTCATCTAAATCTATCTAGTACTCATCCAATTCAATTCATTCACTATGATTTACTATTGAATATTTTCAAAGATTTATGGTGATGAATTCATCTTTATAGTTCGGATTGTTTTATGTTTTTATGTTTCTTCGATTTTACGACCTGATGTCGATAGATTTAGTTGGAATTTTGGTACTTTGTTGCTGAAATTGATTTATGCATTCGTGGACTTTTGTGCTAAGTGGTGTAATGTTGTCAAGCAAACCGTAGGTAGCTTTTATATTTTCTAGTTTTTGAATGTGGTTGGTCAAGTGATTGAGTTGCAGGAACTCTTGTTTAAGTTTCTGAAGTATAAATTATTTATTAGAGTTACAACTTTTATTTAGAGTCATAGGTGTCGTTAGTTACAGTTACTCAATCTCTTTTTTAGAATTATAGGAATTGATAATTATAGTTAGGGGAATACTTATTTAGAGTTACAAAAAATAGTAATTAAAGTTACAAAAACAATTCTTTATAGTTATAGAAACTAGTAATTAGAGTTACAACAAGCTTGGTATAGAGTCATAAGAAATAGTAATTATGAAAATACTTCTTTAGAGGTATAGGAAATAGCAAATAGAGTTTCAATTTTAGAATGTTTGTTTAGAGTTGTACCATTGCTTGTTTAGAATTATGTCAACTCTTTTTTAGAGTTCTATGAACAAGTCATTATAGTTATACCAATACCTCTTTGGAATTGTAGAAAGTAGTAGCTAGAGTTATAACAATATTTTATTTAAAGTTATAGGAAGTAGTAATTAGAGTTATGTCCACACTTGATTAGAGTTATAGGAACTTATAATACCAATGTATCTAATTTCTAGAATATAGTGATTGCATATACTTCGATGAAGAAAGTTGCAATCTCTTACTAGCCCTTAAGATATAAAAATAATGATCAAAAGTAATAATAAAAACAATAGAACAAGGACTTAAGCTTGTGCATATGAGCATATTTGATTATGTGGCTTGAGTCACCAATAAGGACATGAATAATAACTAGTTTAACTACAAATGACCAGTTTAGCTTCATAATAATGGAAACTTTGAGGAGTAATAGGAACGTGTTTAGAGTTACAATGTTATGATAATAAGGGATATATGTCATGTCTTAGCATTATTGGAACTTGTTTAGAGTTATAAGAAGTAGTAGTTAGAGTCATACCAACACTTGTTTAGAGTTGTAGTAAGTAGTAGTTACGGTTATAACAACATTTGTTTAGAGTTGTAGGAAGTACTAACTAGAGTTATAGCAATATTTTCTTAAAGTTATAACAATTATTAGTTAGAGTCATGACAACACTAATCTAAAGTTGTAGGAAGTGGTAATCAAAAGTTATATGAATACTTGTTTAGAGTTATGGGAAGTACTAACTAGAGTTATAGGAAGTACTAATTACAATTATGACAATGCTTGTTTAGAGTTGTAGGGAGTATTAATTAAGAGTTATACCAATGCCTGTTTAAATTTATAATAAGAAGCGCTATTAGAGTTATGCCGACACTTGTTTAGAGTTATCGGAAGTTTTAGCTAGAGTTGTGAAAAGTATCAAAGAGAGTTATGGAAATATGTCATATAGTTGTGTTAGGTATGAGTTAGACTTGTCAAAATTGCGGTAGGTGTCAATTAGAGTTATTGCAATGTGTCACTAGATTTGTACAAAGTGTGAGTTAGAGTTATAGAAACATGTGATTAGACTTTCGGGAGGTACTAATTAGAGTTGTACCAATCTCTCACTAGAGTTATGGCAATATGCTATTATTCTACGAGTTATAGCAATTGGCTTAACTCAGGGGTGTTTGCTCGGTATGGGTATTAGAATTATGCTTGTAACTTGATAGCCTGTCATCTCATTTGGTAGAGTATTGTGTGTGTAAATACACAAATATGTGGGTTCGACTCCTACACAGGCTCTTATTATTTTATATGCTTCGAGCACTTCTTATTTACATTGTCTTGTTCAATTTTTAAGATATAATTTTGCTCTTAAGGATGACCTGATTATGTAATAAAAGAAGAAAAAAGTGACACTAGTTAGAAGTAAAAATAATAACAATTTTTAATTGTTTGTGTACTTATTATTTTACTTAATTTCTTCTACTTTATGTTTAGGGTTCTAAATAACTTGTCATTTTATAATCTATGTAGGCAACAAATCCACATCTCGTGCATAGCACAACGCTTTGCCATTTGAACTAATAGGTTTTATAGTACTAGTAAAACCACACAAGTACTTACTTTTTCTTTGTTCACATCTCCTGCATATATACTACAAGAGTTAAACATTCCTCCATAGAACTTAGAGAAAGACACTTCAAAAATTCTTATTTTTCTTCATAACCTATGTGGGAATCGAACCCACATCTTATGCATATCACAATGCTCTGCCATTTGAGCTAATAGGTTTGGTAAATCAGTTAAAAACTCATTCAAAAACAATTCTTAACTAAATGGAAACATGTCTTTTTAACTGCTATTCAAACCTAAAGAGATTAAACTTTAATTTCTTTTTTTCCTTATTTTATTCACTTAAACAGATCAAACAGCAGCAGCATTATTCTATATGCACTCAATAGGTTTGTCAAGCAAGGGGACTTCAAGCATATTGCATACATGATACAACTTCCCCGTCGTAAGCACTTTTATGCTTCAATAATGCCCAAGAGGCCATTCATAATATTTGTAAATGTCTACATATCGTGGTCTTGACGAAAGTCACAAGGAAGACACATTACTTAGAAATAAAAGAAAGATTCTTTGTCTTACCCATAACTTATAAGTCATGAAACTGTGACCTTCCTTGGTACCAATGTCCATTTTCAATTCTGTATCTTTGAGAACAAGTATCTCACTCCATCACAAAGCAAAAGATGAATAAACAAACCTCATTGTTTTTTTTCTTTTCCACTTCTTCGTTTTCTGCATTAATAGATGAAGTTACAAGATCACATAATAAACAACTTAAAGGAAAATGGGGTTAATACTAAGGGTTCCATAATAAGAAACCACAATAAGAATCCACATAAACAAGTTTGCACCAACAGTCTGTTCGTTTATTGCATATAAAAGAGCCACTAGGTGATTAGGAACCTTGATGAACAATAAGGAGTGTCCAAGAAATTCATATATGAAGTCCTCTAAGATATTTCTAGAAACTAGGAACCCTAATAACACTCTCATTCTTAGATTATAAAACGGGAGGAATAGGATTAAGGCATAAAGCAGCTAGCATATAGCAAACAACGTTAGACATCATAATACATCAAGCTTTCAAATGCACAATGAGCAAAAGGGGGAAGTCCTAAGCACTAAATAGATGAGAGCTGAACTAAGAGAAAACCTACAACCTATCAATTACATGGGGAAATATATACAACAAACCCAAGATTATCAAGAAGATGAAAATATGGTGTCATGGCTACATATTCTAAATCTGTCAAAATCCATCAAAAAGCAAATTTGTTTAAAAGTGTATTTAGCAGCCGTGCAAGAGAAAGGCACATTATTTTGGACTTTTTGCAAACAATATTGTGACTACCGAGTATAAAATTTGATTTTAACAGATGTGCGCAAATAACGCTACGATGCCATAACTATAGTAACATAGAGGCTTTAAAAAAAATGAAGTTTATGAGAGAACATAATTGACATGTCATGCAGTGACTCTAGTAGATAAATTGCAGTGCCCATAGAATCTGGATGAATAATCATGAATCTTAATTAGCATAGTTCCATATACAACAAAAGCATAAAATTTCCCCTTCACCCTTCGGCAGTTGCATAGTTGCACCTGCTAAAGCATATTAGCATTTACTTGAATCTAACAAAATCTCATGTATTTCCTTATTGTTCAACACAATTGTTTCCTTATCTTCTTCACCCTTCTTCCCCCTTATGTCATCTTTTCCATCTACAACAAGTTCATATTGTCTTATCTAACCGTTGATGAAGAACAATATGGAGCTTAGAGGAGGGGAAAATAAATAACATGAAAAAAGTGCAATCTGAAATAAATTTAGATTTGAGAGAGAGAAACTGTAATAGCCCTAAGAAGCCCTAACTCAAAACCCTAATTATGTGCTAAAGCATGAGATCGTGTTAAAGTAACTACAGAGCAGTCTAAATGTGTATTTTCTATGATATTATGTTTAATTAGTTAACTTATATGTTTTACGTAAATTAATTGACTACTTCATATAGAGTTATAGGATTTTAAGGTTCTAGGTGGAAGATAGTTACTTGAAACTATCAGTTACGTTAAGTTTCATTTGGTCGTAGTGCTTAAAGTAGATTAGAATACTCTCCAACACCATACGAGGACAAAGTAGGTAAGATCTACCATTATTATTGGATAAGAAGACTTTGGAAACCAATAGATAAGTTGAAAAGTCCTTGAGAGCCTTAAACATTAAGATTGTGAAAATCGTATGGAGATTGTTTTATCGGGTAGCGATGACCTTCCAGTTAAAGAGCCTTTCGGGATTGAATCCGAGCTCAGAATCTAACCAAACTTGATATATGACATGCTTAAGATGTCTTAAGGTTAAAATGGTCATTTAAGCCCAAGAATTACGTGGCTAAATAAGGTAAATTGCTTACATAGTAAAACCTGGCTAGCTGAAATTACAGCTTAGACCTATCCTCAAAGAAAGCTGCTTAGCAGCTACTCAAGTGTCGATCTCTCAAAGCCCTTTGTATGCATGATAGCCAACACCAAAGGCTAACACGTCAAGCAAGAATCACCCAGAAACTCCAAGAAACCGACGTTGCCCAGATCACCTTTCCCTCCTCCTTGGGTACCGCCAGAACAAGCTATAAAAGGCTGTTCTGGGTTTTTGTCTCCTTTCTCATATTTTCTCCTCTTTGACACCCACTTTTCTCTATATAAAACTCTTCTAAACATCCATACAGAGTTGTACAAGCTTTGGTTCCAACCTTTAGACCATAAAATCATATAGAAAACCTTACTCAAAGATCACATAAGTTGCTGTAAGTTCAACAGTTTACATCTCTTGTATTTAAGCTTAGTTTTTCATATCTATAAGCTTGTTGAAACTAATCTTTAGCATTTTATACATTCAGGGGAACCTGTAGTAGTAGTTAACCAAGTAAATTAAGGAATTTCTTGAGCTTTAAGCATCCTTAGTTAAGGTACACACTTAGTTTGGTTTAATCTAGAGATTTCCACTCTTATAGTTAAGTGATTGTTTCTTTCTTGTGTAAAGCATGTTTATGAAATGAATTTATGTATGATATGTGTTATTATGTGTATATTTAGTATATTACATAATTATAACATGCTAAGGTTCATTAGAGATGTTTCATTTGACCTAAACAACACTTATACACTAAGTCATTACGATTATGCTTCTAAATGGGATGTGCTTAGTACATGAACTTATATAGTAATTGATAATTGGTAATCTCTTGATGAAATATATGTTTGAGTATTATTTAAGTCCCTAAGACATAATTGGTTAAGTTCTATCAAAGTTATTATGTTAAAAACTAGTTTTAAGTATGAAAACCCTAAATCTTCTCAACTATCAAAGTAAGGGTAATTGAAAGGAGTTGATAAGAGTTCTGAGTATTAAGGATGAGTTGATAAGAATTTTGAGTATTGAGGTTTAAAGTATAAACCATTAAATATCTTATTTTTATAAATATGAAAGTGAGGCATGAATAGGCACCCCGAGTTAGGGCGGGTAGAGTCCCTAGCTGTTGCCTTCCAGGAGGGGCGAATTCCTGGCGTTACAGGACATGTTCGGGTAAGTCTTGCAAGCATAACAATAAAAGGCTGGGTGACGACCCTCACTAGTTTGGAGACAGCTGGTACTGCGTGGTACCCCTCTCCACTCGCGTTCATGCCAAACGAATTGATTTTGTGAAACCATAATAACTAAGTTAAGGGTGATTATCTGTTATTATAACTATGTGTTAGTTTTCAAAATACACCTAAACTTGTATTTTCTAGTATACAGTGTGTACTCAGCTTTGCTGATTGTTTTGTTATTTCTGTGGCCTGTCACTTGGTGGGTGGCAGAGTTTGATTTTGATGCAGGTTGGTACGAGGATATGTGATGAAGGTATTTACTTTTGTAATAGACTTTCAATAATGTAAATTAAGTAATGACATCCATATACATATGTTTACATAGTTAAGCAAGTGATAGGCTACTGAACTTTAGTCAGTTTTTGGTGTATGTAACCTAAGAGCTCTTATGAGGACAGCTTTGTATGCATCAAGTAATGTATAAAGTATGTTTTTGAGGTAATTCGATATTCTCTTCCTTATAATTTGAGAATGTCATGGTAATAGTCCAAATCTTAGTTTGATAACGCTTCCGTTGTGATTAAACGATGTTGATTAAGATTAGAAGAGGTTTGGGCTGTTACAGAAACATCCGTGGGTTTTTTAGGAGAATGAGAAATGCACAAAAACTTGAACTACTAATTTCTATAACTCTAATCAAACATTGACGTAACTCCAAGTACATGTTCTTATAACTCTAAGTATTAGTTTATTTTACTCTAATCAAATATTGGCATAAACTCTAACTAAAACTTCATATAACTTCTATGAAGTGCTTCTATAACTCTAATTACTAATTTATATCATTCTAATCAAACGTTGGCGTAATTCCAAATACAACAACTCTAACCAAACATTGGCATAACTCCAAGTACAAGTACCTATAACTCTAATTTATTGTTTCCATAACTCAACTATTAGCTTCCATTGACAGCAAGTTCATATTCTCTCTCTCATCTGGTTTTAACTATCAGATTTGGCATAACTCTTAGTAGTACTTCCCATAACTCCTGTGGATTGCTTTTATAACTCTAACTAATTCATATAACAACCCTAATCAAACGTTTGTTTTGCTCCAAGTACAAGAAAATAACACATCTTTCTATATAGTGTTGGAGTCTATTAAACTGATTAGAAGAAATCGGAAGCGAAATTCAGTATAACTTAGATGCATTGAAAAGAAAACTAATGGAGTTATAGGAAAGTTGAAGTAATGGTCCAGAGTCGTACCAAAATCGAATCGGATTTAACGCAAAAATCAAACCACAAACGAAATCGCAAGACCTAGAATACACTGATAAACTAATTAATTGGAATTAAGATTGAAACCCAACAAATTGTACGCAGATAAACTAAAATAGAACGATGCAATTGAATATAAGAACAAAAACAACATTCTACTTACACTTCATTGAATTTGAGAATAAACCCCAATTTGCAATTGAACGTTGTCACTCGTACTTGAAAAATCAAGTCACAAATAATTCGAAACACCGAATTTCAAAAAGATATGATGATTTGACAAAAGAATTAAGTCGAAATTATGTTGAAAATCAAGAAACCATAGCAACGAGAGGAGAGAGAAACGAGATGAGAGATAGATAGAGACTGTTTAGAAAATTGGATGCGCCTTTCAAATTTCGTACCTTTGACCTTTTAATCAGGGCCATTAGTTAATACATGATCTAAGGGTTGGTATTTATTCTCACTTCTCATATAAAATGTCATTCTCACATGAACTCAATTGTATATATATATATATATATATATATATATATATATATATATATATATATATATATATATATTATATATATATTATATATATTATATATATATAATATATATATATATATATATATATATATATATATATATATATATATATATATATAGTACTGGTTCATGAATGCACCTCCATACCTAGTTCACTGCGTCTAAAAAAATAATCACTATGTTTTTAACAAAGATATGACTCAAAAGTAAGTCCTCATTCTTTTGTACTATGAGAAACTGAACTGAACTAAAATAATAATAATAATATTAATAAAAATAATAATAAAAATAATAATACCATAATAATAATTATTAATAATAATAATTAGAACATAATAATTAATATTATTATTATTAATTGTTATAATAATAATTATTATTAAATAACAATGTTATCATAATAATAATAAAAATAATATACTATAAATTAATATTATTAATAATAATAATAAATAATATAATTAATGAATATAATAATAATTAATTTAAAATTAACAATAATAACATTAATAAAGGTGTGTTTGTTTCCAATGTCTGATTTATAGAAAATAGCTTTTGCTCGATAAAGATTTCCCTTCTCTCTCTCGAGATGTCATAGACACACAAATTCTCTATTCTTGCATATCGAAATACATAATTTAGAAACTAATTACGAAATTTGAGCAAACTAACGGAAATCTCATGACGTAGATTATATAAATGTTTATGTTGAGATTCTACTCCCTCCTCTTTCTCCAATGTGGGACACTCATAAATGGGTTTTCAATGGGTTTCAACAAGTATATATACTAGCAGTCGGTTTTGTGTAACGCAGGCCACACGAAAGGAAACCGTGCGGCTGCGCGCATCACTAACCATCCCCATCTCCTTCGTTCCTCCTTCCTCCCTCCTCCCTCCTCCTTCCCCCTTCCTCAAATCTTCGACTTCTTCATCATCATCATTGCAAACTCAACCTGCTTCGACATCATATGCGTCAACAATGACGTCTCATGGCGGCGATGCAATCGCAATCACAGTCACTCTCCACTAATTCTGGGAATTCGCTGTCGGTTGGTGTCGGAAACTTGCCGGAGGATGAGTTTTGAAGTTAATGCAAGGATAGCAAGTTCTCCCTCTATTTTCCATTTTCTCTCTCCTCACCTTATGTGGAAGTTTCTAAGGGTCTGTTTGGTTCACTAAACTGGAATGGAATGGTATGGATGTCCATACCAGGGTAGTATGGATTCAAAACCCCATACCAGTTTCAAACTGTTTGGTTCAATCCTGTAATGGATTCAATGTCCATTTATGTTGTTTGGTTCTCTTTTGGAATGGATTCTACATCTAGTTTTTATTTTGATATAATTGTACCAGTTATATGAATATAAAAAAAAGACATAAATTTATTTTTAAAAAAATTCAAACCCTCCCCACCCACCATAACCACCCATCCTACAACCTCTCCTTCACCAACGCGCACAGGAGACCACCGCACCACCTTCCCTTCTCCGACGAACTGCCGTCCTCACCGGACTCCATTGCCGGAACCTGTACGCGCAACCCCACTCTTCTACTTCCTCACAGAAACCAACAACATCCCCCTCCCTCACGCCTTCTTCCCCCTCTCATCAATAACCCTCGTCGGCACCCACCAATAACCCTCGCGACTCCCTCCTGCTCTAGGCAGCAACCAATTGCCTTCACAGCCTCCTTCCACGCTCGTCACGACCCTCCCCTCGCGCCTTCTTCTTCTCCGGCACAAAACCGTCACATCTCCTTATTTCTCCTCTAACAAAACCGAAACCCACCACCTTCATTCGACACCATTTCAGACCCTCTCTCTCCTCTGGCGAAAAATCTTAGGGTTAACCTCTCTCTCCCTCCCATACAAATTAGGGTTTGAAACTTGGGTGGAATGGAGTTAGAAACTTAGGGGGGGAGGGGAGATTGAGATTCTAGGGGGATGGGATGGAGATAGATAATCTCGGGTATGAGACTCTACCCTAAATATGTCCAACCAAACAATGGAATGGATGTCATTCCATTCCATTCCATTAAAAATACCCCAACCAAACACCCCTACGGGAATCGCAGACTTTCCCCAATACAACTCCATCTCACGAACTCGGACCATCACAAAGACTTGCCAATAGAACCCAACAAATTGAACAGTCAGCCATTTCTTCATAAAATAAGGCACACAATATTACGTTATCCTCCTACACCAAACTCATGGAACTCCAGTTTGATCCTTCCAATCATGCTATTAAGTGAATTGATATATGACATGTTGCTTTGTAGTTTGAACCTCATAATTTGGTAGTTTGAATCGAAGCGAGTGAAATATTGATAGTGTAGATTAAGAAATGGTTTTATTCCAGCTATACTTGGAGTGTATTGGTTATATAGCTGATTATATTCAAATTAGGACATGATGTTTAGAAAATAACCCCTATTATTCACTATAGAAGTAACCCCTTATAATTACAAAAGTACCCCTTATAATTACAAAAAGTAAAATCTATTTACTGTAGAAGTAACCCCTTATAATTAAAAAGTAACCCCTAATTTCAGTAAAAGTAACCCCTTATAATTTCAAAAGTAACACCTACTTTTAGTAGAAGTAACTCCTTAACATTACAAAAAGTAACCCCTAGTTATAGTAAAAGTAACCCCTAGTTATAGTAAAAGTAATCCCCTTACAGTTACAAAAAGTAACTTATACTTTCAGTCAAAATAACCCCTAATTATCGTAAAAGTAACCTCTATTTATAGTAAAAGTAACCCCCTTCAGTTACAAAAAAGTAACTTATACTTTCAGTAAAAGTAACCCCTTAGCATTATAAAAAGTAATCCCTAGTGTCAGTAAAGTAACCCCTTAAAATTCGATAAAGTAATCTACAATTCACTAAAAGTAACAACTTAGCATTGGAAAACAACGCGTTTTACTTTTTATGAATAAATAAGATTACTTTAAATATATAATGGGGTTACTTTTTATGAACTAAGGGGTTACTTGTACATTTATTATGGTTGCTTTTTATAAATATTTCCAGCTATTATATAATAATTGGGGTTACTTTTGTGAACATATGATGTCACTCGAACAAATAAATAAGGTTACTTATACATTTAATTAGGGTTACTTTTATTAACTAATGAGGTTACTACTATAATATAATGGGTCATTTGAAAAATATATGAGGTTTAATTGTAGTAATAAATGGGTTACTCGTATTATAAAATAAGGGTACAAATAATAATCGTTACTTATTATGAAGTAATGGGTTGCTCATATGATAAAATAAGGTTACAAATAATAAGGGTTACACGTACATTCAGATAGGGTTATCTGAAAACAGATTCACGCTTCGGCTTTTTTTAAAGGGGACACAAGCATCATTATAAGGCCTAGCTTGGGCTTTTTATTAGTTGGCCACGTCCTTATTTATCAATGTGTTAATGGTAAAATTCTAGAGAAAATAAGAGGAGAGAGAAAATAGGAAAAAAATAGGGGAAATAAGAGGAGAGAGAAAATGAGGCAAAAAAATAGGAAAAATGAGACACACATCAAAGAGAAAAAAAAAGAAAAAAGAAAGAGTTAAAAAAAAAAGAGAGAGGGGGGTTGCGTGAGGGGGGTTGAGAGAGGTGAAGGGGGGTGGCCACACCATTAGTTGAAGTTGTGGCCCGCCTCATATAAAAGTTTGTGATATACTAGTTAGAATCATTTAGAACCAAACAAAAAACAAACACACACGCTAAAGCAACTGTTTTAATTCGTATGCAATCAGTAGATTTACTTGTAGAACCATCCTTGTAGCTAAAACTGTTTATATACTAGAATAACTTTAAGCCGTAGACTTACTGCTATTCTCCTAAAACTTATACTATTGCCATCTCATTATGGTGGTGTTATATTTGCACTCACATGTATCCTCTGATATGGAGTTGCTAGCTGAGTAAAAGTCATATGTTTCAAGATCAACATTGAGTTCTGTCTCAGGAGGATAATGATCGTAACTCGGCAAAGGTTGATAATCATTAGTAGCAGTAGAACAAGGAGTGTTTAAAAATGACTGAGGAATCACCATAAGCGATTGTTCTAGAGGATCTTCGCCAACAATCAACGAAGACCAACTAAGGTCCTGCACAACCTTAGTTTATCACAACTCACTCTTAGTGAGCATATCTGCTGGATTCTTAGCACCTAGCACTTTCTCCAGACTCATCTCATTCTCCTCAACTAAACTCGTGATATAGTGAAAACGCCTACGAATGTGTTTAGTCCTACAATGATACATGGGGTTCTTAGCCAAATGCACTGCACTCTGACTATCACTGTAAAGTATCACCTTTTCCTGTTTAATGCCCATCTCCTCAAGAAAACCAACCAACCATACCATCTCCTTACTTGCCTCCGACATAGCCACATACTCAGACTCTGTAGTAGACAAAGAGATACACTTATGCAACTTGGACATCCAACTCATTGTAGTACCCCCCACAATAGAGACATATCTTGAAGTGCTTTTGCTTGTATCGATATCTCCACTGAGATCAGCATCAACATAACCCTCTAGCTTTACTCCCTTCTGCCAGAAACAAAGCCCCATACTTGAAGTACCCTTTAAATACCTTAGTAACCACTTTACAGCCTCCCAATGTTTTTCACCTGGATTAGAAACAAACCTACTAACAACTCCCACTGCAAAAGCAATGTCTGGACGTGTGCACACCATGGCATACATCAAGCTACCAACAGCTGAAGCAAAGGGAACAGTAGCCATCCGCTCCTTTTCTGCTTCTGTAGTTGGTGAATGCTCCCTTGTCAATTTGAGATCACTAGGAAGTGGTGAATTTCTGGGTTTAGCATCTCCTACATTAAACCTCTTCAGCACCTTAAGAATATAATCCTCCCGAGACAACTTCAACATACTAGTAGACTTGTCCCTGAAAATCTTCATGCTTAAGATTTGTGTAGATTCACCCAAATCCTTCATCTCAAATACTTGTGACAGCTTTCCCTTCACTCCATTTATCACATCCATACTAGTACCAGCAATCAGCATATCATCAACATATTGAAGTAAATAAACATAATCATTTTCATACCTCTGAAAGTAACAACAATGATCATTATCAGCTCTCTTGAACCCACTGCTACACATGAATGTGTCAAACTTTATGTACCACTGTCTAGGAGCCTGCTTCAATCCATATAGTCTCCTCTTGAGCTTGCACACCAAGTTGTCCTTTCCTTGAACTTTAAAACCATCTGGTTGCTTCATGTAAATCTCCTCCTCCAGATCACCATGTAGAAACGTAGTCTTAACATCCATCTGTTCTAAGAACAAATTTTCAGCAGCAACAATAGCCATCAAGATATGAATAGTAGTTAACTTCACAACAGGAGCAAATATATCATTATAATCTATACCCTCCTTTTGTAGGAACTCCTTTACTACTAATCTCGCCTTATACCTGACACTTCCATCAGGCTCTTTCTTCAGTCTGAAGATCCACTTGTTGCTAAGTGCTCTCATACCTGCAGGCAATGCAGACAACTCCCATGTCTAATTCTTTTCCAGGGACTTTATCTCATCTTTCATGGCTAACTCCCACTTAGATGAATCAGTCGAATTTATTGATTCCTTGTATGATTCTGGTTCACCTACATCAGTTAGTAACAAATAATACATAGAAGGTGAATATCGAACAGGTGTTTTGGACACCCTTGCGGATTTTCTCAAGTCAACTTGAGAGACAATTCTCCCTGTACTAGAACTGGAGCCTCTTGGTTGTATGATAATTGTACCCTCTGAATTACCAGGCTGTGAGATATCTAACTCATCAGAATCAGACCCTGTAGGAGTGTGAACTTCATCTCTATGTTGCTCACCCAATTCTGGAACAAGAACATCCCTACCATCAATGCCACCTATCTCCACAATCTCCTTCTCCTGAACTCCTACTACTTCAGTAATCTCAGATTTATCACCAATACATCCTTATACAGCTTAGTCTCATCAAATGTGACATCACGGTGTCTCAAAATCTTCCTACCTTTTGGTTCCCAACATCGATATCCATACTTCTCAGAACCATACCCAATAAAATAACATTTAACAGCTTTTGGGTCTAACTTGTCACGTTTCTCAGATTGAACATATGCAACACAACCAAATAGTTTTAGAAAAGAAAGATTTACCTCCTTTCCACTCCAAACCTCCTCTGGCAACTTGAACTCCAAAGGAACTGATGGTCCTCTGTTTATCAAATAAGTTGCTGTACTAACTGAATTTGCCCAGAGAGTCTTAGGTAGCCCTGCATGCAACCTCATACATCTAGCCCTCTCAGCCATTATCCTGTTCATCCTTTCTGCAACTCCATTCTGTCAAGGTTTCCCTGGAACTGTCCTCTTCAGAATTATGCCATTTTCCCCATAGAGTTTTGTGTACTCTGCCAACTCATACTCACCTCCATTATCAGACTTAATGCACTTAATCTTCCTTCTAGTCTGATTCTCGACCTTAGCTTTCCACTTCTTGAAGGTCTCATGAAGCTCAGATTTATTCTTCATGAAGTAGACCCACACCTTCCTGCTGTAGTCATCAATGAAAGTAACAAATACCGTGAGCCTCCAAGAGATCTGACTGGTGAAGGACCCCACAAGTTAGTGTGCACCAATTCTAGCTTCTCAGTTTTCAACTCTTTCTTGGCTTTTGTGAAAGTCAACTTTTTCTGCTTGCCATAAACACAGCTCTCACAAAATTCCATGTCAACTGAATACAACCCTGACAACTTGCCACTTGAAACTAAAATCTTCATCCCTTTCTCACCCATGTGACCAAGTCTAGTATGCCATAACTTGGTCTCATCTACTGTAGTTGCACCAATCATGTCTGTACACCCTGCAATAGTGTATAGGGTTCCCATCTTAGTACCTCTAGCCAAAATCATGGAACCTTTGGAAATCTTCCACTTTCCCTCACTAAACACAGTTTTGAAGCCACATGAGTCTAGTTGACTCACATAAATCAGATTCTTTGCTAGGCCTGGAATGTACCTAACATCATGCAGTTTTAAAGTTCCTCAATTCGTAGTCCAGACAACCACATCTCCCTTCCCCATTATATCCAAGGTCTTATCATCAGCAAGATGGACCTTTCCTAACTTCTTTGCCTTGAAGTCCTGAAACAGCTCCTCATGGGTGAAGAATGAAACGATGCCTTCGAATTTAGGATCCACGACTCTATAGAACTATCAACACTCAAAACCAGAGCATCCTCAACCTCATTCGATGCAGAAAATATCGATGAGTTGTCACTATCCTCCTGTTTCTCATTATGATCAGATTTTCCACCCTTCTTCTTGGGATGTGGACAATCCCTCTTTGGATGAACCTTCTCACCACAATTCCAACAGGTAAAATTTGTTCTACCCTTTGACTTACTTCGCCCCCTTGACTTTGATCTCCCTTGTGAACTCTTCCCTTTCCCCTTTTGTTTTCCCTCCCTCTCCATCTGCACTGTATCTCCAGATGATTCTCCACTCTCTTTCCTTCGAATGCTCTCACTCAAAATAGATCACGACAACATCATAAACCAATTTCTCTTTACCAGAGGAATTACTAACAGCAGTTACAACAGTTTCCCAAGCAGTAGGTAAAGAGGACAACAAAATTAAAGCTTTCACTTCATCCTCAAAGGCAATATTAACAGACGATAACTGACTTATTATTGAATTAAATTCATTAATATGTTCAGCAGCAGAACTACCATTATTCATCTCTAAATCAAATAAACGGCGCATCAGATATACCTTATTCATAGCCGAGGGCTTCTCATACATATCTGACAGAGCTTTGATCAATCCAGCCGTTACGTTGTTTTGATGTCCTTGACATTGAACGCCACAGTCCGAGCCAATGTCAAACGCACCACCGCTAGCACCTGCCTATCCAGTACCTTCCACTTAGCCTCTTCAATGTCAGCAGGCTTTTCAGACAAAGGTTGATACAGATTTTTCTGATATAAGATGTCTTCAATTTGCATCTTCTAATATCCAAAATCCGTTCCATCAAACTTCTCAATTCTAATCTTTGAATCCTCCATTGTTAATTATTCTAGATCTAGACAATAATCAAACCTAGCTCTTGATACCACTTGTAAGTTCTATTGACTATCAATCTAAAATAATAGCAAACAATAATAGAATATCAAATAAGAAAACAGGAAAGAACACACCAGAACTTTTACGTGGAAACCCAAGAACTGGGAGAAAAACCACGAATATGCACTAGGAATCGATGAATGTTCAAGAAAGATTACAAAAGCACTCAAGAACTCTCTCTAAAGCTTTTTCTCTCTCAAACTATGTGTTTAATGATGAAGAATACATTAATGACATAATTAGGGCACCTATTTATATCCCCACTAAGCAAAACCGCAAAAAACCGCGTTTTCGATACGTGCAGGCGCACCAGCCCTTGGTGCGGGCGCACCAGACCTCAGGTGCGGGAGCACCTGAGTCTTCTGCCTCAAAGTGAAAAAATCCTCCGTAGATGATGTGCGAACGCACCTCAGTTTGGTGCGGGCGCACCATGTGTTTGGTGCGGGCGCACCCTTGTATCAACCCCCTTTTTACGAATTTCTTCGTTTTTTCTTTCGACGCAACCTTTCTCCACACCCCATACACCCTATTGAGCCTCATATGGACCATATACCCAACATAACCTGGGTGGCTGCTTGTCATCAAGCTGTAGCCTGTTTGTGCTTGGCGTGCTTCTTCTTTTATGGTTTGATTATGTCTGCTAGCAAACATATCAGGTGTAGTAGTTAGAGCTCGGGGAAGGTTATGCAAAGGTTTTTAGAACCTAGTTCGTTGATCTGCTGAGGGAAATTTCTTGTTATTGCTTTTAGTAACAAGTCTATCTTTGCTTGTGGTGTCTGAACTTTGTAGCTTGCGAGAAAGCAACACTCCACTGTTTACATGCTACTATTGATTACTCCTTTCAGTTTTCTCCATTGGCAATCTTCAATATTTCAATTGTTGAGCATTCTTGCCTGAATGTTGTTGTGAGGGGCAAAATGGGTTTGCTAAATTCACTTTGGAATTCGTCTTCCCTTAAATTGTCCTTTCATAAGAACTTAGGATTGAATGTGATTGTAGTAGTTGCACTCTACACAACAAAAAAAAAGAAGCCAATCTTAATCTGTTGTAAAACTAGTACACAGTTTCTTGTCCATGGAAATGCCTGGCAGTATCATGTTTTTCTCTCCTAAGCCTCTAGTTACATATAATTATTCCCTAATATTTTTCATTATGGTTGTTTTCAAGAAAAAAAGGCGTGACAGTATTTACGGTTGTATTTAGTACAATGTTTTACAATTAATGCAGAAGCTATATATATTTCATGTGTTACAACTAGTGCAGAAGCTATAGCTATAATTGCAGTGCTCTATTTTGTAGCTAATATGATGTATGTTACTTATAGATTTTGTGTGTATCTTGGTTTATATTCAATGTGAAATAGGGCGACATTTTTTATGGCCTATATTGTTTTGGCTTTTTTGCATTTAGTTCCAGAGACATTCTTCTTGTATTCTATTTACAGTAAGAGTGGTGATGCCCCGTGTTTTCTTCATGGCCATCGGCCAACCGTATCATGCTATGCTCACTGCTTTATTATGAAGATTATGAACACTTGGTGTACTGTGTATAAAATAAATACAATCGCTACTGTGTGCTTTGGGTCAAATATTTGATTAGATGTTCCATTTCCCAGTTACTGTAGAAGTTTGTGAAAGTGATAATATTAACAAGCCAAAGATTGACTTTAAATAGTACAACAAGAGCTACGCCTACGCCTATAGTTAGTTACAGAGATAAGTTTACAGAATAATATCTACCAATATACTAGGAATATTCTAAAGAGATAGTTATTGAATATAAGTATCAAGATTACAGTGTACAAGATAATAGATAAAGTTGTTAGTTGACTTCGTCAACTCTATCATGGCCCCGCAAGATGGACGGCCGGCGAAAAAGTCCGATCTTTGATAGCATCATGTGAAGACGTGGTATGGCCAGTGGCTTTGTAAGGGCGTCGGCAAGTTGATCATCTTGAGCAACATGAGCTACACGTAGGATACCACTTTGTACTTTTTCACGAATGAAATGATAATCTACGCCAAGATGTTTCATGCGAGATTGGAATACGGGATTAGCACTTAGGCGTGTTGCACCAATATTGTCACAGTAGATAGCCGGAGAAGTAGAGAGAGACACACCAAGCTCATGAAGCAAATTGGTGAGCGAGACAACTTCAGTGGCATATTGAGCGACAGACCTATATTTAGCCTCTGTGGAGAAACGAGACACAGAGCGTTGCTTCTTAGAGCACCAAGAGATGGGATTGCGGCCGAGGTAGACAATATACGCACCTGTGGAGATGAAATCATCTCGATCTCCAGCCAATCAGCATCCGAGAAGGCATGAAGATTGAGTGAAGAGTTAGCATGAAGGGTAAGACCACAATCTAATGTGCCCTTGAGATAACGGAGCAACCGTTTGAGAGCTTGCCAATGAGCTGTAGTGGGGCGCTGCATAAACTGAGCAAGACGGTTAGTGGCAAAGGCAATATCAGGGCGAGTGAACGCAATGTATTGTAAATCTCCAACTAAGGTCCTGTAGTCCGTGGGACAATCTAAAGTAGTGCCGGAGCCCAAGGTAAGTTGTTGATGCAGTTCCATCGGGGTGGAGACTGCCTTGGCGTCAAGCATGGATGCTTTTTCAAGTAAGTCGAGTGTGTACTTCCTTTGGTTGAGAAAAAGACCTTAAGGGCATGGTTGAACTTCGACACCAAGAAAGTAAGAGAGTGACCCAAGATCTTTGGGGGAGAACCTTTGAGCCAAGTTGTGAATAAATGTCGAGACTTGAGTAGAGTCTGGACCTGTGACAATAATATCATCGATCAAAATACACAAGGACATAAATTAAAGTTGGTTAGTGGTGAGAAAAAATAGCGAAGTGTTGGACACTACATTTGTGAAGCCACACTCAATGAGATAAGTACAGAGTTCGGTGTACCAAGCCCGGGGGGCTTGTTTGAGACCGTAGATAGTTTTTTGGAGGTGGCAAACATAGTCAGGGTACTTAGGATCCTTGAATCCCAAAGGTTGAGCCATGTAGACATCCTCGGTGAGGGTACCTTGAAGGAATGCGTCATTAATGTCTAGTTGACGGAGAGACCATCCACTAGTGACGGCTAGGCTTAGGAGGAGTCGAACAGTAGATAGTTTAATAATGGGACTGTATGTTTTGGTGTAATCTAAGCTAGGACGTTGATGAAACCCTTTGGTGACTAACCGAGCCTTGTATTTGTCAATGGTCCCGTCGGGTTTGTATTTTGTGCGAAACACCCACTTACAACCAACAATGTTTTTGGTGGGAGTGCGAGGAACAAGTTCCTAAGTTTTGTTGTTTATGAGTGTTGTGTATTGGGTGGTCATGGCAGCATGCCAAACGGGAAGAGTAAGAGCAGTTTTCACGGAGGTAGGTTCGGGAAAGGTTAGTTGGGCCGAAAGGTTAAATTTGGTGATAGGCTTGTAGATGTGGTGGGAGGCACTAGTATTGTAGTAATGAGTAGGTGGGGGAGGAGAGGGGGATGGGATGGTGGCGGAAGCGTGAGAAAGATCAGGAGGGGGGTAGTGGGAGTTGGCAGGTGTAGGGGATGTGGGGAAAGAGGGCGTAGGAGTAGGAGAGTGTGGAGGGGACGGGGAGGGTGATAGCGTGGGTGTAGGTAGGGGGAAGGGTGGAGTTGCGGCAGCAGGGGTGGGGGATATGAGCGCGGCAGAGGAGGCGAGAGTGGGGAGGGAGACGGAGCACCACTCGTCCGGATTAGGGTGCGGGTGGAAGGGCTAGGGTGGGTAGGGTGGGTAGGGTGGGAAAAAGGATAGATGTGCTCAACGAAGCGCACATGGCGTGAAGTATAAACACGATTGGTAGATGTGTCGAGGCACCAATATGCATGTTGAGTGGGGGAGTAACCTAGGAAAACACAAGCAATGGATTTGGGGTCGAGTTTATGTGAGGTGTAAGGACGGAGCCAAGGGAAGCAGAGGCACCCAAAATTATGTAGGTGGGAATACTTGGGAGGATGACCGAATAGTTTAGTGTAGGGAGAAAGATTGCGAAGGGTAGGGGTGTGCATGCGATTTATCAAATACGCAGCCACTTGAAGAGCATAATACCGGTAGATAAGAGGCATGGAGGAGTGATGAAGAAGAGCGAGACCGGTTTCAACCACATGACAATTGCGGCCTTCAGCATAGCCATTATGTTCAGGGGTGTGTGGAGGGGAAGTGAAGTGAGATATGCCATTCAAAGAGAGATATGGGGTGAGTTTTTGAAATTCACCACCATTATCGGAGTAGAGAGTGAGGATGGGACGGCTAAAATGTTTCTCGACAAGAGCAGGAAAGCGTAGAAATACGTCAGCCGTGTCGGATTTGTGTTTAATAGGATATAGCCATATGAATTTGGTGTAATGATCGACAAAGATAACGTAATATTTATAACCATCAAATGAGTAGACAGGAGAAGTCCATAAATCACTAAATAAAACTTCTAATGGAAAAGATGTGGTGAGAGAGGAGTCGCCAAATGGCAATTTGTGACTTTTATTGATAAAACATGAATTACAATGTGAATCATAACAGGGAGAAATAGACAAGGTAGATAACATATGCTGCATAATAGATAATGAAGGGTGACCAAGGCGATGATGAAGATCGGAAGACTTGGATGTGAGGGCGTGGACTTGAGGGGAAGATGAGGGGGTGGTTGGCCATTCATAAACTCCGTCCTTAGCGGGACCCGTTAGAAGTGTTTTCCCCTTGCAGGAGTCCTTGACACAAAGACATGAGATGAGAATTGAATAACAACATTATTATCTTTGCAAAATTGAGAGACAGATAGGGTGTTTTTATGCATAGCTGGCACACATAAAACGTTAGAAAGAGAAAAAGAATGGAATGAAGAGGAAATATGAACTGAACCAATGTGAGAAATGTGTAAACCTAAGCCATCACCAATGAATATTTCATCAGTTCCGTCATAGGGATGATGAAGAGAGAGATTTGCGATGTCGGCGGTGACATGGTGGGAAGCACCACTATCCAGGAGCCAAGGAGTAGAGGAGGAGGGGGTGAGGAGGGTGGGGGTGCCACGGTAGTATTGGCTTGGGGAGGGGTATGGGTGGTACGGGGTGGGCGAGGGGGGTGCGGATAGTGGGATAGAGACACCTGAAGGTGGGACAGTAGGTTAGAGTATGGCCCTGGATGTTGCACCATTGGCAACGTCCTTTGAAAGGGTTGCGGGGGTTTTGGTTGGGCGTGGAGTGGGGCTGGTTGGAGGTGGAAAAATGGCGAGGGTGAGCGAGATTGGCAGTAGCAGGGAAGGCCGAAGAGAGGGAGGGAGAGGCAGTATCATTAGCAAGTTCTTATTGAATTAATTTCTCATGAAGTTCCTCGAAGGAGATGGGGGTGTCTCGGGCGCGAACAACATCAATAATAGGTTTGAAGCCGGGATTGAGACCATTGAGAATTTGTTCTATAACATCTTCCGGATCAAGAGTAGTGCCAAGGAGGGCAAGTTCATCAACGACACGTTTGATGGCTTGCATATAGGTATCAATATCACGAGTGGCTTGGGAGAGATGTTTGAATTTGTGTTTGAGTTGTTTAATGTGGTCACGAGAGGGTAAGGCATATGTCTTGGAAAGAATATCCCATGCATTTTTGGAGGTAGTTGCACGAGTGATGAGGGGTCCAGGGGAGGGAGAAAGAGTTCCGGCGAGGGCACCAAAGAGTAATTTATCTTGACGGATCCATTTACATGCATTAGTGGAAAAAGGTCAATTTGTGTCGCCCCATTTGCGTCGCACAAACACGGAAACAACGCAAATATACTATTTGCGTTGCATGCAACAATGAATCGACGCATAAGACGAACTATGTGCGTCGTATCTAACTAACGTGCGATGCAAATTATCTATGTGCGTCGCATGAAGCCCATGGTGCGACACACATGACAAAGTAATCTGTGTCGCATGAAGCCCATGGTGTGACGCACATGACAAAGTAATCTGCGTCGCATGAAGCCCATGGTGCGACGCAGATTACAAGCCCAACCATACCCCGTTTTTTATATCCTCTCTCAAACACACTTTATTATTATCATCCGCACCTCTCAAACACACTTTATTATTATCAGCCGCACCTCTCAAACCTCTCAAACGTTTTCCCTTCTCTCTCTCTCTCCAAGGGTTTCGGTTTCCTCTCTCTCTCCAAGGGTTCGATTTCTCTCTCTCAAACTCTTCTCTCTCTCCAAATCTTCTCTCTCTTTTTCGTTTTGATTTCATTCTCAGCACGATTTGGAAAGCACAATATCATTCTCAGCCGCATCTCTCAAGCATCTTTTTCGTTTTGATTTCATTCTTAGCATGATTTTCGTGCTTAGATTTCTCTGCGTCTTCATCCTGTTTTTTTGAAGATTTCGTTTTATTAGATTTCGTGCTTAGATCAATCATTCTCTGCTTAAGTTTCTTATTAGATTTCGTTTTGGCGATTTGAAGAACGAGATCTGAAGAACGAGATTTGAAGAAAGAGATTGAAGAACGAGATTTGAAGACCAACAAGGTTTTTGGCGATTTGCATTTAAAAAAAAATATATTTAGTGGAATTTCTGTCTGTTAGATCTTGTTTTTTTTAAGGTTTAATTTTTTAATTTCGTTTTTTTTATGTTAGATCTGAATTTTTCATTTTTGATATTTGTTAGATTTTTTTCGTTTCTTAATCGACGCAAGACAATTGTACCCTTGTTAGATCTCGTATTTTGTTGTATCTCGTTTATTGTATTTCATTTTTTTACTATATTTTGTGTTAGATCTGATTTTTTTTTGTTGAATTTTTGTCATTTCGTTTCTGGGTTTTTTTTAATCTCGTTTCTGGGTTTTTTTTTATATTTTGTGTTGGAGTTGTAAATTATACAATTATTGAATTTTGTTGGTATATTTTGTTGTGTTCAATTCTACTTCGATTTCAGTTGGTAATTTTTCTCTCAATCTTCTACTGTTCGAGAATCGATTTCAGTTGGTAATTTCAGTTGCAGTATATCCTAGTTCTAAAAATAATTTTTTTATATTAAAATAGTAATTTGCGTCACACATAGTCCGAGGTGCGACGCAAATCACTAATGTGCGTCGCACCTTAAGCTATGTGCGACGCACATTACCCTATGCATTACTCTGAATTGGGTTGGGATAGCCATCTGCGTCGCACCATATACCAGGTGCGACGCAAATAGATGAAAATGTGCGTCGGATCTGCATTCGACGCAGACCATTGATAGATTATTTGCGTCGTGACCTGTGCCGTCGGACCCAAGTCCGACGCAAATAGGGGTCCAGGGTCCGACGTAAATCGATGTTTTTGTACTAGTGATGGGCAGGGTTAAGGGTAGGGGCAACATCAATAGTTATTTTTGCAGGAGGACAATAAGTAGAACCATTATTAAATTGATGGAGATCATACCCAATAAGAAGGGCAGATACTTGAGCCTTCCAGATGAGGTAATTGGAAGAAGTGAGTTTTTAAACAGATTGCACGTTAATCATGACAAGGGGTTTGGTTGGATCATGGGTGTTTGGAATAATAGAAGTTTTGGTGGTCATGATTGTACAGGGGAAAAAAACTCAAGCTCTAGATACCATGTAGAAGTTTGCGAAAGTGATAATATTAACAAGCCAAAGATTGACTTTAAATAGTACAACAAGAGCTATGCCTACACCTATAGTTAGTTACAAAGATAAGTTTACAGAATATATAATATCTACCAATATAATAGGAATATTCTAAAGAGATAGTTATTGAATATCAGTAGCTGGCTGAGTGGCTTGAGTTCTGGTTTGGAAAATTTAATTTCTTAAGGAAGATGGTTATCAGGGTCTACGGGTGCCTCTCTTTATTGGCACTTTGTGGGCAATCTGGAAGACTACGAATGATCAAGTGTTTCGCCAGGTTAGAGCAACTTTAGAGCTTCTCAATACTTATGTTACGGAAAGCAGTAACCAACATGCACGATTCATAGTGGATGAGTCTCCGACAATCAACCCTCCTCCGGCCCCAACTACGCTCCCCCGCCGGGTTTCATCATCGCAAACTTAGGACAACAACAGCTGGTTATTCCGAACGTTGTAATCCAAATAGATGACTCGTGGGATAAAACAACTGGGTATGGTGGAGCTTCCTGGGTTGTGATGCAGGACATGCCCCCCTTTCCGCATCAAGGGAAATTTATATATGCGTCTTCGGCCCTTCAAACAGAGGCTATGGCATGCCTTTCTGCAATTAAGTGGGCTCGCAAAACTAACGTTACCAGTATAATGATCATTACGGATTGAGAGCTTCTTGTCCGATACCAGTCATACCAAGCATCTACAGACATCTCCATTTGTCATATTCTGCAGGATATTCGTGAAGTTTCATCTCCTTTCCTTAGTTGTCGTATTATGAAAGTAGGTAGGGATCAAGTTCAACAAGCTCATATGATAGCTTGCCGCTGTCGTATCAATAAGTTTAATTTTGAGTAATTTCTTTTCTTACGATACTTTGATGTCAAAAAAAAAAAAAAAAGATTACAGTGACATGATAATAGATAAAGTTGTTAGTTGACTTCGTCAACTCTATCAGTTACACTTACCTGAAGAGTTGTTTCCTTGGAAACGAGGACTGCGCACATGAGCTAAATTCGATTTTATTTTGTTGATGTTGCATGTAACTTACTCCTGCAGAATTAACCAGTAAGCAGGTTTCCTGGCATTGTTTGATATAATGCTGGACAAAATTTCAGTTGTTCATGAGAATGAAATTTTGTACTTGAAAGCTGTTGTGTGATTTAATTATTTAAGCTATATTTTTATGGGACTAATGGTCTTCTCATTATTCCCAATTGAGATAAGCCAAGTTTTTGGTATATAGTTGCTTCTATTGTTTCATGTGTAGCTGTGCAAGGAGAAACATATGCAGGTTCAGTAATCTGGTGCTTTCTAATATTGGTGGCAAATCGTTGTACTTTAAAGTTATATTTAGTTGCTCCCTCGGATTTTAAGTATGTCATTTTAATCCCATAACTTTTTTTTTTTGTTAATGCAATATACATTGTCACCTAGTGATGGCATTGTAGAACTTTATGTAATGTTCTATAATATCAATATTGTGCGCAATGCAGCAAATTTTAATATATTACAAGTGGAAGGATTAATGTTCTATACATATAATTAGTGGAAGTATTCTTATTTTTATTGTGGGATTATTGTTTCCTCTAGAGTAGGATACAATTGCTTTTATTGCAAATTCTTGCAATATTATCCACATTCACTGGTCTATGATCTCCTGATATAGTCTTATTTTGGTGTATTTTAAATATTTAGATTAGGTAATATTGAAGTGACATTATATACCTTACATCTAGATTCTACTATTCTAGTGTCAAGTAAGATACAGATAAGATCGGAAAGCAAGAACGGTAAATTCTAGGCTAGGGCTTTGGGTATGTCATTGTCCACACATGTTGTCTGTCGCTATATGTTCTCCTTCCTTACTAAGCCATCATTAAGAGTCTAACTGTATTCGTATTCGACAGACCTCTAGCGGATCAATGTTTTTCGGGCTAAATCGGATGTACAATGATATAGAGTTGGGTTAGACTGGGCCGATGATGTGGGAACATTGTGATTGTTCGGACTTTGTCTATCTTGTTACTTCTGATGATTTGCCGCACTTGAATGATATTTCATGAATTTTTGTTACCTTGCAAAGGGAGTACCTCTTTGTAACAAAAGATTTTGTATTACTTCTTCCGTTTTATAAATTAGATGCTATAATTTGACATTTTATACTATTCATAAATTTCACTTTGATCAATGTTTTGTGATTTATACGTGAATAGGGTGGACAATTAGCTAGAGCAGCGGGTGCTGTAGCGAAACTGATTGCAAAAGAGGGGAAATCGGCCACATAGCGGTATCTGAAAACATATCTTGCGGACGCCCTAACGCGCTCATGGTATCATTATGAATATATGTGGGATCTTGTTAGATTTGTCTTAATATGTATTTATTTAACATGTAATTTTATAATTTTTACAAATACAAAATTAAAGATCTATGTCATTAAAGTTTTGCATTGACATGTCTGAAAAGTGCAAGTGTTTCATGTAATATAAAGCAAATTTGATACAGTCATACCACTTTCGTTTAACGACATAGCCATAAAAAATTAAAAAATAGTTTTTTTTTATCTTTCAATAAAATTCATATGAGCATTCGTATTACTTCCTTCGTTTCTATACTTTGGTTGTACACAACTCTCTACGCAAAAATTTAATTGGATATTAAGGAGAAAGTGAAAGAGATTAAAAAGGAAGGGGGGACCACCGCACATGGGAGTAAATGGAAGAGAGGAAAGAGAAATCAGGGACCATCTGATTTCCCTCTTTATTAGTCATTTCTCACGCCCATTTGAAGGGAATGATAAAAAGTGGTAAGTTTTCCCTCCAATTCAGATTTGGCTCTTCTTAAAGTTGGACTCGAAGTTTTCAAATTTTCAAATTTTCAAATTTGTCAAATTTCAAACCTCATTAGATTTTCCGCAATATTTCAGATTACATAAGTTTAAGCTCATATCCAAAATAATACCATAATACTCTTTCTTATATATATATATCCCAACATTAAATGAGGAGCATTTACACAAAATGTAGAGAGATGGAGAGATTGTTTATCACCTAGGATGAGGTAGTTACATTAGACGTCAAGTGTAGGAATTAGTTCATAGCATGCACAACATATTCATTAGAATAGATCCTCTAAATTAATATACTGAAATTATAAAAAAAAAAAAACACACACCTAACTTTAGAAAGTACTTCTCATTAAGCTTTATGTGGGAATTTTTGCAAGAAACTGCAAAAAATCTGACCCATTTGGAAAATCATAAATCTATTTAAGCCTTGAGACTATACCATCTGATGTACATTGAAGGTATCAGTGATGTACATTGAAGCCATCTCTAATTTACATTCAAGCTATCAATGAAATATTTTTTGCATCCAAATCCAAGTCTTATTGACTCGGTCATCCAACCCAGACCAGACCCATGCAGATCTGCAGCTTGTTGAACCTTTACACCAAAAGGTAAAACACTAGTATTGTTTAATTTACATTACGTGCGTGATATTTTTATTCACTAGATCATTTTCATATGTAGATGCAACTTTCAAGGGGTTGATTAGCAATTTAACTCGGTCACATATAATGAAAACTTAAGTTTCAACCCCGCATTGACCGATCTGTAGTGTGCGACGCAATTAAGTACCTGCGAGAAGACAAGACAGATGTAAATACTTTCTTCACCAAACATAGGATAAAGAAATACTCCGTCTGGAATTAATAATATAGCCCAAACTACAATGTTGAAATGTTAGGAAAAGGTTCATAGTAGTAGCTTTTTTAGCTTTTAACTACTACAAAGAAGGTGTAATGGTTTCGTTCTAATAAGCAACAGATAAACAACAAAGATTATAAATACCAAAACCTCTACCCTCCAAATAAGGAGATTGAGACAAGCATGGCTCATAGTGAGGCATATGGCAATGGTAACATAGCTAAACATTTGCATGTATCATTGAAAAATTTACAAAAAGCTATTTGTTCAAAATGGTGCAAAATTACATATTAAAGTTATCAGAAGCCATTGAAAGTTGAAATGACCAAGCATGAAACAATTTAAATATTACTAAAGATATCGAATGATAGGTTGCATATCAGACATGTCTTTTGGGAAGTCAAAACAGACAATCATCTCTTATTTTTAAAACTGAAATCAAATGACTCAGAGATTTTAGGAAAAGGTCCTTCAACTAACTACCGAAAAGGTCAATAAATATAATTTTTTCCTTTGTTTCTCAGAATCCTGAGTTCACCTCAAGTATCTGTGTTGGATTTCACTACTCCAACATGGGCACGGGAACAAGTGACTAAGCTACGATTGCACCTGTGATCGTTAAAATCTAATCCTAATTACTTAATTAAATTAACAAAGTTCAAGTAACATAATTCTTATCACAAGTCAATCCTGCATTGTTCACTATTATAGTATTTGGTGCGCAAACACTAGTATTTATGGCACTAGTGTTTTGTGCAAGTTCTCTACTTACAAAAATAATCATCTTACCCAAGTTCAGATTAGTGCATGTAAAAAAATAGTGGCCAATGAGATTGGGTATCCAATACTACCACACCTCGCATTGGTCAAGTAGTATTTACAAGATTATACAAATGATCAGAAGCAGAGGTGCCATAGTTATTTTTGCCTTCCCTCACAACTCATTTTCATAACACAAGCAGCGGATACTGCCAGGACGAATGAGTGAAAAACATTTGTTCTCCACATCCTACATATGTTTACTATGTATATGATATGATGACTTAGATACTTACAATACCACAGGGACAACAGTGAGAAATTTCCTATTGCGAGTAAGCTATCGGCCATTTTCAATTTGCTCCCACCAAGTCAATCCATTGTACATGCCTTGATCATCAGCAAATGGTGTGCCTTTCTTCCAGTGAAAGCAGTGATAAGTGACATGAGTGAAAAAGCACAAGAGGAATACATAACGCAAACCCAATCAGGACGAAAAATAGCGGAAAAAAGATATGAAAGATGAAGATTGGACCCAAATAACACAAGTCTGCAAGACCAAAAACATTGCCCTCCAATTCTACCATGTAATGTTTGAATAGATAGACAAATCAAGACTCAAACTTCCAAGTTCAAGTTCTTTGAGACAGCAACATGTAACAATAGCTGCTCTTGTTGAACCAAATCTAGATATACAAACCATATCATCGTAAAGGTGGCAAAAAATCTGACCCATTTGGAAAATCATAAATCTATTCAAGCCTTGAGACTATACCATCTGATGTATATTGAAGATATCAGTGATGTACATTGCAGCCATCTCTGATGTACATTCACGCCATCGATGATGCCATCAGTATACCCATTTATCTTTATTACAGTACTCCACTCTTTCATGCCTTAATTAATGTGAACCAAGTAAAAGTAACATTCAAGGACCAGTAAACATAATAGACATCGATAAAATCAGGATAGAAATGAGTTTTTGGTTACCTTAGATCATGAAGGTTTCTTTGACGGGCAATTTCGAAGGTCATGGTATCCAAGCTCTCCACGAGCGCTGCATAGCCTCTTTTTCTTTTGATGTTGCTCAATTGCCTTCTCTCTCTCTCCCTTTATCCTTTTTCCTTTTCTAGTGCCACTAGCCTTGTTAATTGATATCTTACTTGTTAGTCGTCGACTTTCGAGGGTTGAAGCCACAATGTAGAGCATAACAATCATAGAATTTAATCCCGTCTTCCAAAGTATCAAACTTCATCCCAAACACAGGTGTTAACTCATTAGAGCACAAAGGCATCCACTCCCTTGTTCCTCCCGGGGTAACAAAAGGGCGTGCTCTAGGTGTAACCCATGTAGTGGTATTGAAAGAACTAAGTACTAGAGCACTCTCAGGTGAAAAGGAAAGCATATATTGTAACACCACGATAATTCTCTTTTCTAGAAAATAAATTTATAATAAATCTTAGAGAATTACCCAGGCATTATTGCGCGTGTGATAACGTTTCGGCTTACTCAGAATTTTGCAGCGGAAAACAACTTTCTAAAACAACTTTATTAAAACTTATGAAACCAATAACAATGTCAAAACTAAAACACACCAACTTAAACTATTGTCTGAAAACATAAGTTCCTATGAAAACAACTTAAATGCTACTAGTAATACAAGAGTCTCTCCATTCCAGATTCCCAATGAGATGCATCTGCGAACTGTAATGTGAATGCTGTCTTGACTCTGCTCCCCCGAAGGATCACCACAGGATCAATATGCAAAGCCATGATCACAAACACAGACAAGCACGTAATCAGCAAAGCTGAGTACTACATATCAGGCATACATAACCCTAAACATGATACTACAAAAATATAACTTGCAGGAATAAATAATAATATAAACATATAATAATCTGCAGACAACTCTTACTGAACTAGACTCTAAACTTTATTTATTTCTTTAAATGGAATAGTTATTGGACGAGTTGACTTATCTAAAATAGGAGATATGGGAGCTACCACATATTCCAAAATGACCTGCGATATCGAGGAACCTTTGAACTGAAAGAGGGATGGTGATCCATCCATTCCTAGAAAAGCCATGGGCTACCACCATGTACTCCAACCCTTAGTGTCCAACTCTAGACGTGCACCAGTCTAAACTCTATAACCTATTCTCGTTTCACTTTACGTTGAATATATTTTAATACTTGTGTTGACACAACAAACAAGCAACACATAACTAATACTCAAACAGTCATAACAGAAACTCTTTTTATCTTTGGATTAACAAGGGATCACAACTCATCAATCAAGACTCCTTGAACTTCTTTTTATACTTTACTAACTTGCTTGTTGAACCTAGCCAACAATAAACTTTACCTTTATATAGGTATAACTTGTCACTTACCAAATAAGATCCACGGTTCTTATAAGATAATAATATACTCAAGAATCTATTAAAAAATGATTCAATCTAACTTACATTATTCACTCACGAATTAATAAATGAACTTGACTTATTCTGCTTGCATCAAACTTCCATACAAACATTTATAATCATAAATACTTCTAGTTTACATGTAGCACACAACAAATAACACTAGGGGAAAAAATAGAAAGGGCTGCGCAGGAAGGGCTGCGCTTTTTTAAAAAAGCGCAGCCCTACTAATCAGAAGGGCTGCGCCTTTTTAAAAAAGCGCAGCCCTTCACTAGTAGGGCTGCGCTTTTTTAAAAAAGCGCATCCCTTCTGTAGGTAAGAAGAGCTGCGCTTTTAAAAAAGCGCAGCCCTTCCTGAAAAAATTTGAAATTTCGGAATCGCGGGTTTTGAAATATTGAGCGGGGGTTCGTCAAATATATTATCCCTCATTCTCTCTCCTCTCTCACGTCCCTCATTATTCCTTTCCTCCTTCTCTCCATCCTCTCTTCATTTCATCCTGTCTTCTCTCAAAAATCCCATAAACATTTGCGACAAAAACCTTGAAATGATTTGCACTAAACATGGCGACGGAGTCCGATTGCCTATTATGATACCTTTTCGGAAGCGGAACGGGCCAACGAGTCAAACTCACCGCTATGCTGTGATGTTTAGGCTTTTTAAGCCATCCGAGTTCGTTTAAGCCTCCAAATACCCATTTTAATTTTTTCCGAAATTTTTTTTCCCTTAAATTATGTATTAGGGTTTTGCTTTATGTATTTAAACATTATTAGGTTAATGTTTGGAGGTAGTTCTTGTATTTTCAGATCTATAATGTTCTTGTATACTTCTCTTTGTTTATATATTTTGATTAATGTTCTTGTATATTTCTCTTTGTTTTGATTAATGTTCTTGTATACTTCTCTTTGTTTATTTTGATTAATGTTCTTGTATACTTCTCTTTGTTTATTTTGATTAATGTTCTTGTATACTTCTCTTTGTATATAATTTCTTGTATTTTCATCTTTGTTTTGATTAATGTTCTTGTATACTTCTTGTATACTTCTCTTTGTATATTAGTTTTTGTTCCTTGTTTTCATTTTCGTTTCATTCTTTTTATTGTTTTGGGTTTAGTATTTTCGTTTCGTTTCTCTTCTCTTCTGTTTAATTTCAGAAAATGTGAGATTATGAGTAAAATAATGTCAAAAAAAAAATTTTTTTTTTTAATTTTTTTGGTAGGAAGGGCTGCGCTAGTTAGGAAAAAGCGCAGCCCTTCTAGCTCAGAAGGGCTGCGCTTTTTCCTAACTAGCGCAGCCCTTCTGGGCTAGAAGGGCTGCGCTTTTTCCTAACTAGCGCAGCCCTTCTAGCTTAAGGGCTGCGCTTTTCTAGCGCAGCCCTACTTAAAAAGTGAAGGGCTACTACTGAAAGGGCTGCTGTCAAAAAGCGCAGCCCTACATGCCTTTTTTAGCGCAGCCCTTCTTCATTTTTCCACTAGTGTAACATGTAAAACAATGTAATCATATATATGAACAAATAGAGTCCTATACATGATATTAATAAATAAAACATTCTTAGAGCATGCTTCTAAATCATATAGCACGTAGACAATGTATGTACCTTCTATAAACAAATCTGTAGGCCACTTTTACTCGCTAAAAGTCTCCTACTACGAAATCTCCGCCTAGAAAATAAAATAATGCAATAAAATCTCGTACTAAAAATTTACAGTTACTTTAAAACGATCAAAACCCCCCTTAAACGTGTTTTAAAATCGTTTTTACGTACCAAACTTTCGTTATTTTTAATCCCTAGTATAGTACAATTATTCTAGTGATTAAAAATCATTAAAAACCCTTAAAATACTTATTTCTTGAAATTACAGCATTTATAAAATTTAATAAATCTTCTGAAAATATATTTAATACATATAAAATTATTACTAACCAAATCTCATGATTTATACTTTATAAATATAGTTTCTAGTGATTAAAACCCTAAAAACTATAAATTTCATGATAAAAACTGAAATAACTTAACATATAAAATCTGGAATTTATTATACATAATAAACTAATGGCCGAAATATTTTTAGCATATAAAGTAATTTGAATCATAAACATGCTAATTATTAATAAAATAACATAAAAACTATTACTTTAATGGAATCTTAGAGAGGAAGAAAGAAAAACAACCACAACAATGGAGAAGAGGAAGGCGCCGACAGCAATAGCAGCAGCAGGGACCGGCGGCAGCCCGTTTCTTGGCACTTGAAAGGATTTGTGACGTTTCTTGTTCAACAAGAAACGTTACTTGAAGAAGAAGAAAGAACTTTTGAGAGAAATAAGAATGGCGTACAAAGGAGAGAGAGAGGAAGAAGCGCCGAGTGAGAGAGAGAGAGAGAGAAAATCAGTGTGAAGAGGAAGAGAAATAAAGTGTGTAGGGTAAAATTTGGGTTTTTAGGATATTTAAAAGAGGCTTTCCTTTTGGGCTTAGGAAAAGAGATTTTAATAAATAAACTTTGATGACTAATAAGATGGGCTCATTAGGACTTTAGTCATCAAATAACCTTTCCCTTTTTATCACTTTTGGGCTTTCGATTCCATTAAGCTTCTTTTCAAATAGCTTTTAATATTTAAAATCTTATTAAAACATGCTTAATTAAAACATTACAAATTTTATTAAGCTATGAAAAATTTTTAGTTGACTTTTAAAATAGTCAACCCTTTTTAAAAGTCAAATCATTTTCCAAACTCATTTGGATTTAAATATAACTACATAAATACTTAATATATTTATGAAAATCCTTTAAAATTGTGGGGGATTACAGTCTACCCCCTTAAAAGAAGTTTCGTCCCGAAACTTAACACAAAACCCTCGTACTTTCAAAATTTGAACTCATCATTTCGAAAACTTTTGAAGAAAAGGTAGTGCCTCTCGTGCACTTTCCCCTTTTTTTAAAACACTTGTGTTACTTATGAACACCTTTCTTATGTGGAGACTCTACTTCTTTTGCACTAACATGTGCAAATTGCCCAACATAGGCATACATATGCATGAAAATCTCATAAAAATAGACAAAAGCGCAAATTTATCGCATTCTACCCCCCTTAAAGAAAACGAGTTACGCCCTCGTAACTCACCTCAAGGAATAGGTCTGGATACTTTTTCTTCATATCCTCTTCGGCTTCCCACGTTGCCTCTTCTGACTCGTGGTTAGACCAAAGAACTTTGACAATATGAACATCCTTGTTCGCGTACTACGCACTTTCCTGTCGAGAATCTTGACAGGTCTTTCCTCATATGTGAGGCTACTATCTATCTGACTCTTTCAGGCTCTAACACAACGCTCATCAGGGATATAGCGCTTAAGTTGGGATATATGAAATACATCATGCATCTTTTCAAACTCCATTGGCAATGCCAATCTATAAGCTACTTTCCCAATGCGCTCCAAAATCTCATATGGGCCTACATATTTAGCACTTAGCTTGCCCTTTTTCCCAAATCTCATAACGCCTTTAGTGGGTGATACTTTCAGAATACTTTATCACCTACAGCAAACTCATCTTCGCGCGTTTTTAATCTGCATAACTTTCTGCCTATCTTGCGCAGCTTGAATTCGAGCCTGAATCAATTGACATTCTTGACGGTCTCCTCAATAAATTCAGTCCCCAAACTATATTTTCCTAAAGTCATTCCAGCAAATGGGACTTCTACACTTCCGTCCATATAATGCCTCAAAAGGTGCCATCTTTATACTCGCATGGTAACTATTGTTGTAAGAAAACTCAATCAAATCTAATTGGTCCTCCCAACTTCCTTGAAAATCATTTGCACAAGCTCTCAACATATCCTCCATAGTCTGATTAGTCCTCTCAGTCTGACCATCGGTCGCAGGGTGAAAGGCGGTACTCATTTTCAATGTTGTCCCAAGGTTTATTGGACCTTTTTCCAAACTTAGATAGAAATCTAGAGTCACGATCCGAGATAATGTCCTTTGGAACTCCATGCAATCTCACTACATGCTTGATATAGGTCTTAGCGAGTTGCTTCTTTTTCCATGTCTCCTTAATAGGTATGAACACGCGGACTTGGTCAGTCTATCCACAATAACCCAAATGGTATCATTTCCACTCTCGCTTGGGTAAGGCAGTCACAAAGTCCATAGAAATAGAATCCCACTTCCATCCAGGACCTCTAACGATTGAACTTTCCCCATGGTCTCTTATGGTCTATCTTCACTTTCTGACAGGTTAGCACTTAGACACATATTCAGCTACCTCTCGCTTCATGTTGGCCACCAAAGATCACCTTAAGGTCTTTTAAACTTGTCACCCCCAGGGTGCACAGAATATGGAGTATTGTGCCCCTCGTCCATAAGACGTCTCTTAAGGTCATTGCACTTCTGTGGTACACACCACCTCCCTTTAAACCTTAGACTCCCATCATATGAATCTTGAAGTTACTTCCTTACCTTGCTTCATTTTCTCCTTATCTTGTCTAGTGCTCACCCCGACTTGACCCTCAATAATCTCTCGAAAACTGACACTCCCAAAGAAAGATTACTAAGTCTAGCCTCACTTTCCCCAGGATTTAAAATTTCTAGGTTCAACCTTTGCATATCTCACACAACTCCTCAGGGACTATCAAAGCACTCAAGCTATGACTCGATTTCGACTCAAGGCGTCAGCAACCACATTTGCTTTCCCCTCATGATACTGGATATCTAGATCATAATCCTTAATCAACTCTAGCCATCTTCTTTGCCTCATATTCAAGTCTTTTTGGGTAAATATGTACTTCAACTCTTATGGTCTGTAAATATCTTGCAAGTTGCTCCATAAAGATAATGTCTCCAAATCTTCAATGCAAACACTATGGCAGCTAACTCTAGATCATGGGTAGGGTAATTAGCCTCATAAGGTTTCAATTGACGCGAGCATAAGCTATTACCTTACCATTCTGTTGCAACACACAACCCAAACCATTTTTCGAAGCATCACTATAGACCTCAAATCCCTCATTCCCATCAGGTAGGGTTAAAACAGGTGCAGTGGTTAAACGATCCTTCAAGATCTGAAAAGCTTCCTCACACTTCTCATTCCACTCAAACTTGGACTCCTTTTTCATCAAATTAGTCATAGGTCTTGCTATCTTCGAGAAATCTCCACAAATCTCCTATAATAGCCAGCTAAACCCAAGAAACTCCTAATGTCGACACACTCTTTGGAGTTGGCCACTCACTCACAGCTTGAATCTTAGCAGGATCTACTGAGACTCCTTCCTTAGACACAAAATGACCCAAAATGCTACTTTCTCCAAACGAAACTCACACTTAGAGAATTGGCATATAATTGGTTCTTCTAAGTTTCCAAATAATTTAAATGTTCATCATGCTCGGTTTCATTCCTCGAATATATCAAAATGTCATCAATGAAAACCACTACGAACTTATCAAAAAACTCATGAAAGATCCTATTCATCAAGTCCATAAATATAGCAGGAGCATTGGTTAACCCAAATGGCATTACAGTGAACTCGTAGTGACCATAACGCGTTCTAAAGCAGTCTTAGGTACATCCTTATCGCTACCCTCAATTGATGATATCCTGAACGTAAGTCAATCTTCGAGAACACACCGCTCCATTCAGTTGATCGAATAGGTCATCTATTCTAGGCAAAGGGTACTTGTTTTTGATGGTAACATTGTTCAACTCCCTATAGTCGATACATAACCTCATACTCCCATCCTTTTTCTTCACGAACAAACAGGAGCTCCCCAAGGCGATGCACTAGGTCTGATATAACCTTATCCAAAAGTTCTTGCAATTGCGTCTTTAACTCACTCATCTCAGGAGGTGCCATTCTATAAGGTGCCTTAGATATAGGTGCAGTTCCAGGAACTAAGTCTATGGTAAACTCAACAGCTCTTGCAGGCGGCATCCTGAAATTTCACTCGGAAATACTCCATAAACTCATTCACTATTGGAACATCCTCAAGTTTTAACTCAGCTTCCTTACTACATCTTGCACGCTACAGAAAAAAGCTCACACCCCTTTCTCATCAACTTCTGCACTTGCATAGCAGAGATCACTCCAAATTCTTGGGTTTCCCAAATCGTCTATATGAGGTCAATTTTCCCGAAGGGTTTCTCAACACTACCTTTTGAACTTCACAATCAATCCTGGCCTTGTAATGACTCAACCAGTTCATCCCAAGAATCACGTCTAAGTCTCCTAAGTTAAACTCGATTAAGTCGGATGGAAAGACACTCCTACCTATCTTCAAAGGCAGGTTCTTGAACAACTTAGTACACTTTACGACTTCCCCAGTAGGGATACTGATAGACAAGTCAATTGATTCATATTCTACTAACCCCAAACTCTTTAAGACAGAAGACGAAATAAAAGAATAGGTCGCCACTGAATCAAATAACGTTTTAACGAAAACTGAATTAATAGAGAAATTACCAGTGACCACATCAGCGGACCTCTCTGCTTCGCTATGACTCATCACGAATACTTTTCCCGCAGGCTTGTTCTGGGTAGGATTTTCTTTAGCAGGCCTACTATAGTTTCCTTGGTTATTCTGACCTCCAGGCTTAGGACCCTAGTTCCCTGTCTGATTGGACCCTGATCTAGCCAGACTACCATTTCCCCGAGTCTTCAAATCTTTCCCGTGCATGGAGAAGCACTCATACTCTCTATGACTCTTCTTCTGGCAATAGTTACAGGTCACTAACTCTCCATTGCAGTCTTTCCCAGGATGATTTTTGTCACACAACTTGCAGTGATGCACCCTCTCAGGTTTCCCTTTGCGACTATCCTGGTTATTCCTTCCTAGGTAGTTCCCATTTTCATTCCGGTTTTTTTAAAGTTACTTTGGTTTCCCCCAGTACTAACCTCTTTTCTCTTTTCACCAACTATCCCATTCTTCTTATCCCTTCTTGATTGCAATCCATAAATATGTGAAGCTCTCCCATACACCATATCTAAAGATGTAAGGGTTTCACCCCCTAATCCCAGCTGGATTTCATCAGTCAACCCTTGTCCGAACCTCTGAGCCTTAAGCTCCTCAGTAGCTACCACCTCAGGTGCAAACCTAGACAGGGTTATGAATTTACTATAATATTCAGAAATGGTCATACTACCCATTCTAAGGTTGATAAACTCCTGAGCTTTTTGTTTTCTCATGAAGGCAGGGTAAAACTTTCCTCTCAACACAACTACAAAGGCTTCCCAATTGAATCCCTCAGCAGGACTCAATCTAGCCCCGTTTTCTCTCCACCACAAATCGGCCTCATCCTTTAGATATAAAACAGCCTGACCTACTCTCATATTAGCAGGGCAATTTACTACTTCAAATAGCTTTTCAAATTCCCTAATCAAGTTCTCTAGGAAGGTAGGGTCAGATTATCCCTTAAAGTAAGGTGGTTTCACTTTGGCCAGTCTTTCGAACATCTCTCCAGCAGTCTCTGGACGTTTGACCTTGTCCTGGTTCAGTTTTTCCGCCAAGAGGCGAATAGCATCAGCTAGTTCAGTGTTGTTAGCCATTCTACTTCGGGACCTGAAAGTAATATAACTCTACTCAGGTTCCAGAAAACTTACATAGTCATCTAAGCAAGGCAACACTTGATTTGATCATTAAAGATCGCATCAACATACAATTCCACTAAGTTCCAATATGAAATGTTCTCTAATATTCATATAATTGTTCACGTAAATAAATTCATATCAACATGAAATGGAATTGAGCAAGAAAATATAATCACATAATGAAAATAAAATAAATAAAAATATTTCCCATTACGTGCCCAAAATAAATTCTTACTACTCCAATAAAATAAATTATATTTTTTTTATTCTTCCATAATCCCTCCGTTTCCTAAAGATCTTCCCACTTACTGTTCCTACAGATACCAAGGAAAATCAAGTTGTGTGGGGCATGGTGTGAGTAAAGTAGGAGAGAGAAAGGGGTTAAGATAAATAAACAAATAAAAGGGGTTAAAGTAGGAGAGAGAAAGGGAGTAAAATTGAATTAATAATGTAATGGTGGACCATATGATAGTGACATGAGAGAGTAAATAGGAAAATTTGTTTTGCCAAATAAGGAATAAAGCAAAAGAGGGAAGATCTTTTGGAAACACCCTTAAACGGAAAGAGGGAAGATCTTTAGGAAATGGAGGGAGTACGTAGAAGGGAAAAATAATGTAAAATAAAAATAACACACTAGTATCTATATTTTTCCTAAAATGATAACTCTATAAAACACCTTTGTCCTTGTTGGCACACATCCAATATTATTCTCGTAACTAAAATCTAATGCATACCTATATATATATATATATAAAAGGTATACAAGTATATATATAACCTATGGCACTACATTGCCATCCTTATCTTTGTCTTCCTTATATTGCTCAGGTATGAAGGTTTCATCACTAGCTTCATCCTCTTCTTCATCCTCATAGTAATCGATGAACTTTCTCTGAATTATAGACCTTCTAATAGGTATGGTGTCTTCGTCCTCTTCAGGTTCAGTTGCATACCTGAAACATGCATCATAAATGTCCTCCCTAGTGGTACCTCTAGCACGGTCCATCTCTATGATCACTTCATCATCCCTAGCAAATTCCTTCCTTAAAATACAACGCATTGTCCAATGCAGGTCTTCATACTCTCTATGGTCAATGGGTGCATTAAAGTCGCCGGCTTCATCATCGGTCAGAACGATGGGGTTAAAATAATTGCCTAGATTAGCAACCATATTCGTAGAGCTACAACACAATAAACCAGGAGGTGTAGCACTCTTTTTGACGTGTTCCCACAAATAACAAGAGGTAAACAAAAACAAAGGCATGTAAATATACACTTTGCAGGCAAGAATTATAAACAGTTTGCAGGGAAGAAAAATTTTCATGCATCAATAGCAGGAAAGTATAATAATAATGCACTTGTTTGCAGGGAAGAAAATAATAATGATGCTGAACTAACTTTCTAATGCAGACATATAATGTTTCTATCTTATATGCCCTTCTTATACTACCCATTCTCACAATGCAATACTATAAACCTTAAAGACATGAAAAATAATGCAGACACTTTTATAAATAACATTACTTAAGTGTCTAAAAAAAAAATTTCGAATAATAGAAACTTTTTGAACCAACAATTTCCGAGAAGAAAAATTTCAACTCGGCCAATAAAATATTTTTTTTTTCCGGATTCAGCACTTCTTTCGATTTTTTTTTTCGCCGAGAACTTAAAAATTTCGAACCCTTAATTTTTCCGAATTTTTTTTTTCGGTGTGTATAAAAAAAAAATTTCTAGTAAAAATAAATAATTATGTTCAACTTTTCTAAATGAAAACGTAGGAGCAATACTAAGGTTTCCTTCAAATAACTAATAAGCTAGGTAACTTAATAAGCTAAAGTCACTTAATAAGCTAGTTAGTTAGCCGCCTATAAGTCTTAAACTAACCTAAAGCTCCCAGATACCACTTTGTAACACCCCGATAATTCTCTTTTCTAGAAAATACATTTATAATAAATCTTAGAGAATTACCCAGGCATTATCGCCCGTGTGATAACGTTTCGGCTTACTCAGAATTTTGCAGCGGAAAACAACTTTCTAAAACAACTTTATTAAAACTTATGAAACCAATAACAATGTCAGAACTAAAACACACCAACTTAAACTATTGTCTGAAAACATAAGCTCTTACGAAAAAACTTAAATGCTACTAGTAATACAAGAGTCTCTCCATTCCAGATTCCCAATGAGATGCATCTGCGAACCTGTAATGTCAATACTGTCTTGACTCTGCTCCCCCGAAGGATCACCACAAGATCAATAGGCAAAGCCATGATCATAAACACAGAAAAGCATGTAATCAGCAAAGCTGATTACTACATATCAGACATACATAACCCTAAACATGATCCTACAAAAATATAACTTGCAGGAATAAATAATAATATAAACATATAATAATCTGCAGACAACTCTTACTACACTAGACTCTAAACTTTATTTATTTCTTTAAATGGAATAGTTATTGGACGAGTTGACTTATCTAAAATAGGAGATATGGGAGCTACCACATATTCCAAAATGACCTGTGATATCAAGGAACCTTTGAACTGAAAGAGGGATGGTGATCCATCCATTCCTAGAAAAGCCATGGGCTACCACCATGTACTCCAACCCTTAGTGTCCAACTCTAGACGTGCACCAGTCTAAAGTCTATAACCTATTCTCGTTTCACTTTACGTTGAGTATATTTTAATTCTTGTGTTGACACAACAAACAAGCAACACATAACTCATACTCAAACAGTCATAACAGAAACTCTTTTTATCTTTGGATTAACAAGGGATCACAACTCATCAATCAAGACTCCTTTAACTTTTTTTTTATACTTTACTAACTTGCTTGTTGAACCTAGCCAACAATAAACTTTACCTTTATATAGGTATAACTTGTCACTTACCAAATAAGATCCACGGTTCTTATAAGATAATAATAATACTCAAGAATCTATGAAAAACATGATTCAATCTAACTTACATTAATTCACTCACGAATTAATAAATGAACTCGACTTATTCTGCTTGCATCAAACTTCCATACAAACATTTATAATCATAAATACTTCTAGTTTACGTGTAGCACACAACAAATAACATGTAAAACAATTCCAGTAATCATATATATGAACAAATAGAGTCCTATACATGATACTAATAAATAAAACATTCTTAGAGCATGCTTCTAAATCATATAGCACGTAGACAATGTATGTACCTTCTATAAACAAATCTGTAGGCCACTTTTACTCGCTAAAAGTCTCCTACTACGAAATCTCCGCCTAGAAAATAAAATAAGGAAATAAATATCTCGTACTAAAACTTTACAGCAACTTTAAAACGATCAAAATCCCCCTTAAACGTGTTTTAAAATCGTTTTTACGTACCAAACTTTCGTTATTTTTAATCCCTAGTATAGTACAACTATTCTAGTGATTAAAAATCATTTAAAACCCTTAAAATACTTATTTCCTGAAATTACAGCATTTATAAAATTTAATAAATCTTCTGAAAATATATTTAATACATATAAAATTATATACTAACCAAATCTCATGATTTATACTTTATAAATATAGTTTCTAGTGATTAAAACCCTAAAAACTATAAATTTCATGATAAAAACTGAAATAAACTTAACATATAAGATCTGGAATTTATTATACTAATAAACATAATGGCCGGAATATTTTTAGGCATATAAAACAGTAATTTAAATCATAAACATGCTAATTATTAATAAAATAACATAAAAACTATTACTTAATGGAATCTTAGAGAGGAAGAAAGAAAAACAACCACAACAATGGAGAAGAGGAAGGCGCCGGCAGCAATAGCAGCAGCAGGGACCGGCGGCATCCCGTTTCTTGGCACTTGAAAGGATTTGTGACGTTTCTTGTTCAACAAGAAACGTCACTTGAAGAAGAAGAAACGAACTTTTGAGAGGAAATCAAGAATGGCGCACAAAGGAGGAGAGAGAAGGAAAGAAGCGCCGAGTGAAGAGAGAGAGAGAGAAAATCACGTGTGAAGAGGAGAGAGAAATAAAGTGTGTAGGGTAAAATTTGGGTTTTTAGGATATTTAAATAGAGGCTTTTCCTTTTGGGCTTAGGAAAAGAGATTTTAATAAATGAAACTTTGATGTAATAAGATGGGCTCATTAGGACTTTAGTCATCAAATAACCCTTTCCCTTTTTATCACTTTTGGGCTTTCGATTCCATTAAGCTTCCTTTTCAAATACGCTTTTAATATTTAAAATTCCTATTAAAACATGCTTAATTAAAACATTACAAATTTTATTAAGCTATGAAAAATGTTTTTAGTTGACTTTTAAAATAGTCAACCCTTTTTAAAAGTCAAATCATTTTCCAAACTCCTTTGGATTTAAATATAACTACATAAATACTTTAATATATTTATGAAAATCCTTTAAAATTGTGGGCGATTACATATATCATGTATGAATTAAGCTTAACTTATGCAAAACAATAGACAAGAATGCATATAGTAGATTCATCTTATGTACACACTAGACAATGTATATAATAGTTTCGTCATAGGCATTATGCATGCACAAAAATATAGCAAAACAAAATTTTGACCAAGTGAAATATATAGTTACTAACCAACTAATTCATCATGAAAATATGAACACTAGTATCATTAAACTAATTATGTCATATTACTAATTTTTAATATAGTGCTAAACTAGCATAATAGTCATCAAAAAGTCACAATATACTATATAGGAGAAATCTTTAATTTGGAAATTGACAAACATCTATGATTGAAATTCTTATTCTCACATAGGAGAAAGCCAATCATTCACCTGCTACTTGTGTTGTTGGAGTATGTTGATTAGGGCCTTCCATAATCGTAGTTTGAGTTTCCATGAAATCTTCAAATTAATCTAGAAAAAGAATACAATAATTTTAATTGAAAGACAAAATAAAAACCTTACTTAGAAAGATTCGTTAGAATAAATTAGATATACATAAATCACATTTCATGTTTGTGTATGATATTGCCCAAAATCCAACTTTTATATTTATAAGAGATTTAATGTACTTGTATGTTACCTATGATGTACATATGGCAAAGACTAATGTACATGAGTTCCAACTCTGTTAAAAGAAATGTACATGAGTTCCAACTCACTTAAGAATAAACTCTTTTCTTCAATGCCAAACATTCATAATAACATTCAAGCACATGGGTGAAATTAGAAGTCACTTAAAAAAAGAATACTTAATATTGTCTTTGAGATTTAATGTACTTTGTAGTGTAGCACTTATGTACATGTAGTGTAGCACCGATGTACATGTAGTGTAGCATTGATGTACATGACCAAACTCATTTGATTGTACCCATTACGTACCCATTATCCAGCCAAACAAAACACAAAGATGATCAAATTCTTCAAACTTCATGAATGCACCTGCATATCTTGTTCATTGCCTCTAAAAAAATAATCACTATGCTTTTAACAAAGACATGACTTAAAAGTAAGTCCTCATTCTTTTATACTATGAGAAACTGAACTGAACTAAAATAATAATAATAATAATAATAATAATAATAATAATAATAATAATAATAATAATAATAATAATAATAATAATAATAATAACAATAATAATAGTTAATAATTAATAATAATAAAAAAATACTATAGATTAATAGTATTAAAAAATAAATAAATAAATAATATAATTAATTAATATAATAATAATTAATTTTAATATTAATAATATATAATAATAATAATTAATATAATACTTATAATTAATATAATTATAATATCATAATAATTAAAATAATATTGATAATAATAATAATAATAATAATAATAATAGTAATAATAATAATAATAATAATAATAATAATAATAATAATAATAATAATAATAATAATAATAAAATAATAATAATAATAATAATAATAATAATAATAATAATAATAATAATAATAATAATAATAATAATAATAATAATAATAATAATAACAACAACAACTTAAGCGAGCTGAATATAAGTCCAAAAGAAAAGGGCCTAAATGTACGGAAGTGACTTTTTTTTTTTTTTTTTTTTTGAAAAACATCTACAACAAAGAATAACTATTCTCATTCAAATCATACTGGGACATATCTGGGTCTGGGCGAGAAGGGCATGTGCTCAAGGCCCCAAAAAATCAAACCCAAGTTAATAAAGGCTAGAGCGAGAAGAAAAAGTAAAAAGAAAAACTATTGCATGCACGACCGCTTCACCTTTTTCTTTACTCCTCCATTTTGGCAGTTTTATAATTCCTTCCATATTCATTCCTCCACCTTATTTTCTCTTTTTTATATAGGAAATCTCTACCTTTTCCAGTTTATTCTCGAATTTAGTTGCAATTTTTTTGACGAAGATCTACAAAAAGCTTGAAGAATATCATTTCTTCCATGAACGATATTGATAGGCTAAAGTCGTATCCACCTAATCAAAAATAACCTAAGGTCCACTAACTAGTAGTCAGGAAAGTCAGGATCGAATCCACAGGGAGAAGTTATACTATCGTATCTGAACTCTAATATTACACTAACGAAATCAGATGAATGGTGTTGTGTTACTGAACTAAACAGATAGCAGAATTAAATATAAGGTGTAAATATATTAATAAAGTACTAGAAATCATGGATTACTATGCATACAATTCGGGAAATCAGGGATAAATAATAACCACCTAGTAAGTCAACTGTTCTAGGGCACATGAATTTCTCTCGAACATTACCTCCCTCAAAGATCACCCAGCCGCTCTCGCATAGTCAAGGGTCACTTTGCCTAATAATTGAAAGCCTATACGGTATCTCTCCTCTCGAAGTAGATTCAGTATTGCAACAGTAAGGAAATATAAATCAGGCCTAACTTATAATCCTAGCATGAAGAATCAATCAAAGGAAACAGTTGAAATACAAGATAATCAAACTAATCTATCAATCCCCCATTGCATACATAAATCTCCACAATTCTAGATATAAAACTACTCACTCATAATCATGAAAACAATAACAAGAATCATATAAAAACTCATACTTTGAAACATGGCAAATAACTAAGAAAATAGTATAATTAACAATGGAAGAAATGACAACGAAATAATGAAGAAAGATTACCGAATTATATTGAACTATGAATAAGCAAAAGGTTTGATCTTGAATTGAAATCACAAAGCACTAAATTAAGGTTCTTCAAACACTCTCTAGAGAAAACTAATAATAAAAACTAGATAGGAGCTAATAATTCTGATTTTTCTATTTATACAAGCCCTAAAACAATAGGCAAAAGTCTCGAAAGAAGGGGCCGTAATCATTAAAAAAACCGCATCTCGTCAGTCGCCCGATCGGGCCAAAGTTGCCTGATGGCATCGGGCTCCAAAGCGAAGGAGAATCCAAAAACCGTCAGACGCCCGATGAGATCGGGCTGACCCGCCCGATGACATCGGGCGGTCTGATAATAGTGCAGGTACAGCAGCTGGCATAAGCGCCCGACGTCGGGCTAAGTCGCCCGATCGGGACGAAGAACGAATTACGACTGGGCATAAGACGCCCGATCGGGCCCGCAGCAAAGACATAAAATCTGTATTTTTGCCCAATCGGGCTGGGCCGCCCGATCCTATCGGGCCGATCAGCTTATGCTTCGTTTCTTGTTCTTCTTTTGCTCAAAGTCCCGGAAATTATCCTCGGGATCTAGAAACTTGGCATCTAACCCCTCTACTCCACTGTGCAATCATGTAAAGTAGGTAATAGATTCCAAAACCTACAATTCAATACAAAATAGCAAACCACAACTAGATGGAGAGAGTTAGTACCAAATGGCTCCTAAGAGCACCATGACCACAACTTTTAGTACATAAATAGGGGAGAAAACTCTATATAAAACCATAATATCAAACTCCCCCAAGCTAAACCTTTGCTTGCCCCTAAGCAAAGCACAACATGAATATGAATAGAATTTGCTTCACCCCTTAAAGTACGAAACTCAAACATTTTGACCTCAATAACCTTCAAGCAAGCAAAGTTCAAGTTCAGTTGAATCAGATCACTTTTGACTACCAATCACTTAAGCAAATTATCCGAAATAGCTGCCATACATAACTTGCATATCTTGAAAAGGGACTCACCAGGGTGTCACTCCTCTCAATTTTTGTGGCGAGCATAAAGTGTGCCCGAACGCTCACCAACCCAACCATAATATCCCTTCCCTCTCACACTCTCATGTGTTTAGAAAAAAATATCGCTCATCCTACTACTCAAGTCGACTCGAATAACAAACTTAAACTTCAACTTTGGCACATTGACTCTGTATCATTCCAATAAACATTCAAACAGGTGCTCAAAAGGTCTTTCTGAGGGTTGTAATGGGGCTCAAGGAAAGGTATGGGGATTATTTGGGGAATGTGGTGGAAAATCCCAGAAAAGGGGAGCAAACAACACTAGTAGAACTAGGTGTGGTAAAAACAACTTCCATGGTCTCAATCACATACCCAAAATAATGACCAACTTTAGATTTTTCGAACCAACCAACAATTGTCTCCTTGATAGTTTTCAGCAAAATGTATTGTTCTGATTTTTACACTTTTTTCTCTTTTCATGACTCATGACTTCTTGATTCTTTTCATGCGTTATTTTCTATTTATATTTATTTTGTTTGTTTTCTTTTCTCTTATTCACTTCACCTCATGTCAACATAAACATGTTATTTCCAATCAACCCGAAAATCAACCAAACGACATAGTTCTAACCTAACGAATGCTCCCCCAAGCTAGGCTTGGGACAATAAACATGGAAAAGGCTCAAGGCATGTAATGTGGCTTGATATAGATCCAAAAACTCATTAGGCTCAGCGGGGCTAGGAGGGAAAATGATTCTTTTGTAGAAAATTCTGAGGCCAAAAATCAAACAATTGAACGCCTCTATCACAGCACAATGTATTTCAAAGTCATCAGAAAATCAACGAGTACAATGCCAAAGTCAAGATAAAGAATGATATGAGGAACTAACACAAAAGGATAATTCAGACATAAATATGCATCCGAAGGCTCGAATGAATCCTTACAATGTAACCAGTTCAAGCATGCAGTTAAAGTAGGTGTTTTATCATCAAAATCTACTCAAGACCAAGGCAATCAAAGATCACATAACAACATCCCAATCACGGATTCCCGACTATCCAGTATAATGAGTTAAATCATTTTTCAAGGCAAAGTTTGGGGCACAGGGAAGCAATTAGATTATTCATGTTCAAATCGTGTTTTTGGTATTTTTTTCAGCAATATTTCATGTTTTTGTTGTTTTGTTTTTATGAAAAGAAAAAAAGTTAACTAATTAACTAACTTAACTAGCCTAAGAACACAGTAGCACTAACCTACCTAAAAAGCAATAATAGTGAGAGTGATACTTACAGAAATCCTCCCCCAAGCTGAACGTGGCAATGACCTCATTGCAACAAGAGGAAGGAGAGACATGGATATCAGTCATCCATGTGCACGTCCTCACTAGCCTCATCCCCATCCACCTCATTGCCGGGCTGACTGTAGCTCGGGTTCCAAGTATACCACGAGGGATGTGCATCATGCTCAGCAATGCGATGCAAGCGACAGTTCTCGCCGTACATCGAATACAACGCCAGGTGCTGATCAGTGGCTAATGTATCGACCCGCTGACTGAGGCCCTGGATGGCCGCTGTATTGGCTGTAATGCCAGTATCCATACGCTGAAGCAGGGTCATCATCTCCTGAAAATCAAAGAGGAGGAGCAGAGAATATGGGGGAGGGGGAGCATTAGAAGATGAGGGGATATCCTCAACATAGGGACGGCGGTAATAGGTACGCTCAGGGATCTAGGGGCGAGGGGTGGGAAAGTCAGAACCTGCAATGGGAAGGTGATAGTGAGGTTGGCCAGGTTTGATTTTGGCCAAAGGGTTGGGCAGGTCAGTGGAACGCATTCCGTTAATTTGCCACTGGTATGTATCCCCACCCCTAACCAATGCAGGCGAGTGAGATAGGCATAGTCCAATAGGGTAGGGCCTAAGGCCGGCTGATAACGAGTCTCGTCAAAGGTCGGGAATGGCCCTAGCAAAAAGAGTGACTCGCCCCCCGTTCACGATGGGCCGAGAGGAGAACGTCCCATCGGCGCGCCGCTTAGGGTATGTGGTGGCAATGCGTTCCATTTGGAGCGCAACATGGTGAGGGATGTTGTAGTGGAAGCGGCGGGGAGTGCCCCAATACATGTAGCTACCTATGAGATAAAGCTCATCCCCTCGAATGAGCTGCCCTTCAACCCTCCCAAACAAGGTCTTTGACATGAAACGAACCCAAATTTTGAAGATGTCATAGTAGGATTTGAAGGTTTTAGGAAGGGTCTTCAATGGTGGAAAGGGGGGTTTGGAGAAGAAGATGAGAGAATTTGGGGGTTAGGGTTCGGAGGAGAGAGGAAGTGAGTGAAAAGAAGGGGAAAAAACCCCTTTAATCTTGCTAACCGGACCCCGAGCCCGATCGGGCGTTCTGGCCCGATGCAATCGGGCGTTCTGGCCCGATGCAATCGGGCGTGTTTTTTCGTCTTCGAAATTTCCAGAATTATGTTGCGCGCCCGATCGGGCAACCTCGCCCGATTCCATCGGGCGTCTGTCAGTTTTTTTTTTCACCAAAGTAGCATTGCTTGCGGACACGATCGGGTGTACACGCCCGATCGGGCGATTTTTTCCTTTTTCCACTTTTGGTTGCGGGCCCGCTCGGGCAATCTCGCCCGATAAGAACGGGCGTATGACACTTCTTGATGTTTTTGTCGTAAAACATGTTGACGGAACTTCGCCCGATCGGGCGTCCAGGCCCGATTCCGTCGGGCGCCTGTCTTCTTTGTCAGTTTTTGGTTTTCATTGCGCGCCCGATCGGGCAGCCTTGCCCGATGGCATCGGGCTACGCTCAGTAAGCAATGGCTCGTATTTTTGAGTGAATATTTCCAGTTGGTAAGCACTCCTGCACACATGTAACCTGAAGAGGAATATCAGTACCCTCTCACTCTCTCACCAAACTACAAAAATGAACAAAGTAAAGTAAAAAATAAAAATCTAGAAAAAACTACGAAAGTAATGGAGAGAAATCGGGTTGCCTCCCGATTAGCGCTGGTTTATAAAGGTCCTGCACGACCATAATGCTTCATCCCTCAAACTAAAGGGGATGGGGGTTGAAGGTATAACTCCTCCATAGATCCAACAGGGATTCCGGTATAGTACAACTTCAGACGGTGTCCATTAACTTTGAACTTCTCACCTGTTGCATTCATAACCTCAATAGAATCAAACTTGTTAGTGTTAGTGACAGAAAAAGGACCAGACCACCTAGACTTCAGCTTACCAGGACAAAGCTTTAGTCTAGAGTTGTACAATAAAACCTTGTCACCAATATTGAACTCCTTACTCAGAATTTTCTTATCATGCCATATCTTAGTGCGCTCTTTGTAGAGACGCGAACTATCATAAGCATTTAATCTAAGTTCATCAAGCTCATTGATCTGCAATAAACGCTTTTCTCCTGCTAATTTTGCATCAAGGTTCAACTCTTTAACAGCCCAAAAAGCCTTAAACTCTAGTTCGACAGGTAGGTGGCATGCTTTTCCATAGACTAGTCGATAAGGGGTGGTACCAATAGGGGTCTTAAAAGAGTTCTATAAGCCCATAAGGTTCATCTAACTTATCACTCCAGTTTTTCTCGATTTAGTTCCACTTTTTCCAAATAGACTTTTTTCACGGTTAGACACTTCTACTTGCCCACTTTCTGAGGATGGTATGCTAGGCAGTCCTATGGTAACCTACTTTTGAGTGGCTTTAAAGTTCTTTTGTGAAAGTGGGCCCCATCACTAATGACAACTCTTGGTACCCCAAACCGTGGAAAGATAATCTTTTTAAACATTTTCATGACAACCTTAGAGTCATTGGTCGGTTGATGCTCTCTACCCACTTAGAGACATAGTCAACACACAACAAGTATGAAATTATTGCCTGAGGAAGAGGGAAAAGGACTCATAAAATCAAACCCCAAATCAAATAGTTCAACTTCTAGGATGGGGGTTTGGGCATCTCATGTCTACGGAAATATTTCCTGTTCGTTGGCATGCATCACAAGACTTAACAAAAGATTTAGCATCATGAAAAAGTGTTGGCCAAAAAACCAGATTGAAGTACTTTGCTACTGTTTTGGGGGCCCAGCATGGCCTCCACATGGAAGGGATGAGAGTGCTATAGAATGTCATGCACCTCCCATAGGATACATCGTCTGTAAGATGGTTCAGCACAGAGCTTGTAAAGCAAAGGTCATCCCAAAAGAATTGTTTGGCATCATGAGAAATTTCTTTGCGCTGTGGTAGCTCAGCGCTGGAGGGGTTTGTCCACTCACACAAAAGTTGGCGAAGTCCGATACCAGGGGTAACAGAAGTGACTGCCAGGAGCTTATCATCAGGAAAGAGTTATCAATGGGTAGACCTTCTTCCATACTTCATATTGCAATCGGGACAAATGGTCAGCCACTACATTTTCTGCACCTTTTTATCTCTGATCTCCAAGTCGAATTCTTGGAGCAGCAAAATCCCGAATGAGTCGAGGTTTGGCCTCCTTTTTGCGAGGAGGTACTTCAATGCAGCATATCAGTGTAGACAATGACTTTAGACCCAAGCAGATAGGTCCTGAACTTGTCCAAGGCATAGACCAAGTAGCAGCTCCTTCTCTGATGGCTAATTAACTTGAGCTTCATCGAGTGTCTTGCTAGATAGTAGATGGCATGGAGGATGTTGTCTTTTCTCTGGCCAAGGACAGCTCCACAGCATAATCACTGGCATCACAATAATCTCAAATGGGAGAGTCCAATCTGGAGATCGGATGATAGGAGCAGTAATCAGAGCTTGCTTGATCCTTTAAAGACACTAGACACTCATCAGTAAACAGGAAGGGGCATCTTGAGGAGCAACTGAGTAGTGGTTTAGCTTTTAGAGAAGTCCTTGATAAAGGCGATAAATTCCGCATGACAAAACCTCTAACACCCTTAACATTCACAGGAGGGGGTAATTGCTCAATCACTTGAATTTTTGCTTTGTCCACCTGGATGCCTCGTTCAGAAATAGTATGACCAAGTACCACTCCTTCAGTAACCATGAAGTGGCACTTCTCCCAGTTGAAGACAAGGTGGACATCCGCACATCTTTTCAGTACTTTAGTCAAATTCAACAAACATGCATCAAAATCAATGCCATACACACTAAAGTCATCCATAAAAACTTCCATGATGGACTCAATAAATTCAGAAAATATGGCCATCATACAACGTTGGAAAGTAGCAGGGACATAGGCCAAAGGGCATCCTTCGATATGCAAAGGTACCATAAGGACATGTAAAGGTGTTCTTCTCCTGGTCATCTGGGTGGATAGGGATTTGGAAGAAACCAGAATAACCATCTAGATAACAAAAATGAGAATGACTAGCTAGACGTTCCAACATCTGATCAATGAAGAGAAGGGGAAAATGGTCTTTCTTAGTGGCAACATTTAATTAATCAATGCACATACGCCACCCAGTAACTACTCTTGTAGCAATTAATTCATTTTTCTCATTTTTAACTACAGTAGTACCGCCCTTTTTAGGAACCATTGAACTGGACTACCCACTTAGAATCAGAAATAGGATAGATAATCCCAGCATCAAGTAATTTCATAACCTCTTTTTTGACAACTTCATGCATATTCGGGTTCAAACGACGCTGACCTTGTATACTAGGACGATGATCATCCTCAAGATGAATTTTATGCATGCAAAAGTCAGGGCTTATGCCTTTCAAATCATCAATATATATCCAATGGCCTTTTTATGTTGTCGCAAAACAGACAAAAGTTGAGACATTTGACCATCATTTAATGCAGCACTAACAATCACAGGGCAATTTTCAGAATCATCCAGAAAAGCATATCGCAGAGAAGGGGGAAGGGGTTTCAGTTCAGGTTTCTTTACCTCTACCGGTTGAGTAGCACATACTAACCGTTCATCCTCATGAGTGGTAGTACCATCAAGCTCAACAGGTAAAAGCTGCTTCCCAAGCATCCACTTCAGTAGTCCGGATAATATCATCACCTGTGGAAGAGGTAAAACAAAGCAAAGCCTCCAGTGGATCCCGCATAAGGGATTGAGGCATGTCATCATTAACCAGCACATCAATGACATCTATTCTGTAACAGGCTTCCTCTAGCATGGGACTTTTCAAAGCATTGGTCAAACTAAAAGTTACCTTATCATCCCCCACAGTCAAAGTTAATTTCCCATTTTTACATCTATGACAGCTCCAGCAGTATGAAGGAATGGTCTCCCTAAAATGATTGGGATTTGAGTATCCTCTTCCATGTCAAGCACAACAAAATCCACAGGAATGTAAAATTTACCTACCCTCACAGGAACGTCCTCTAAGATACCTAGGGGGTATTTAACAGAACGGTCAGCCATTTGAAGAGTAATGTTGGTACATTTTAAATCTCCCATGTCAAGCTTTTTACAAACAGTCAAGGGCATGACACTAACACTAGCACCTAATCACATAAGGCTTTGTCAATAAAAATGGTGCCAATATTACAAGGGATGGAGAAACTCCCCGGATCTTTCAATTTAGGAGGGATTGATTTTGCAAAAGAGCACTACATTCTTCAGTAAAGGCAACAGTTTCTACTATATTAAAGGCTCTTTTCCTAGTCAAAATTTCCTTAAAAATTTAGCATATGCAGGTACTTGAGTAATGAGTTCAGTAAATGGAACAGTTACCTGAAGATTTTTCACTACCTCCATAAACTTACCAAGTTGGTGATCCAGCTTATTCTTTGATAGACGAGTGGGGAATGGTACCTTTATCGCAGGAGTGGTGGAGGAATCTTTTTCAGGTACTATCTGCTTCTCTGCAGATGTGTTGGTGGTAGCCTCAGGAGCTGACGAAGTTTCAGTACGTCTGCATTTTTTTCTGGCTCAACCGGACCATCCTTAGGCATTGGGGAACCATCACAATGTGTTCCATTCCTAAGAGTGATGGCATTGGCAGTGTCCCTTGGTTGCATTGATTGTGAAGGTAAGGCCCAGGTGACCTACTACGAAAGAACTAGCCAACTGAGCTAGTTGAGTCTCCAACATCTTGTTATGCGTGCCCAAATTTTCCAGTTGAGCTTTTGTGTCAGCTTGAAAAGCATTGAACCCTTTCTGCATCTGGAACATCATATTCTTCAACTCTGTCATGGCTGGGTCAGCAGGAGGAGCAGGCTGTGGAGGTGCTTGATTTTCTTGAAAACCAGGTGGAGTTTGTTGTGGAGGTTGGTATTGTTGACCCTGTTGTTGAGGTGGATATGGTTGTTGAGGTTGAGGGTTCAACACATTAGTACTCCTATATGAGAGGTTGGGATGGTGTCTTAACCCAGGATTATAGGTGTTGGAATAGGGGTTGAACTGGTTCCTAGGTTGTGACTGGAAAGCATTGACGGCCTCACAGTTATTTCCCAACGCAGGACACTCTTGAGAGTTGTGCCCAGATATTCCACAAGCATCACATACATGCACAGTATAGTTAGAAGCACTAGCCATCGCATTAACACTCATGTGGGAGGAATCATTACCTAGCTTCAGGGAATCAATCTTCTAAGTTAGAGCAACTAGTTGCCTAGACAATAGGGAAATGGCTTCAACATCACGTTTACTCCCTTTTTCAAAGAGGAACGAATGGTAGAGGCTTGATTAGATGCTAGCTTCTCCAAAAGTTCATACCCTTCCTCAATTGCTTTATCCATGAAGAACCCACCAGATGCTCCATCAATTACCCGTCGTGTATCTGCATCAACTCTAGTGTAGAAAATCTGACACAAGTACAACTGGTCTAACCCATGATGAGGACATAGACGCTGCAGATCCTTGAACCGCTCCCAAGCTTCATATAGAGATTCACCAGGATCTTGGATGAAAGTAACTATATCATGTCTCATATCTGCAGTTTTCTGGTAGGGGTACCACTTGATAAGAAAAATCTTGGAAAGTTCTGGCCAGGTGGTGATGGTGGAAGGCAGATTATTATACCAGAACAAAGCTTTATCGCGCAGAGGGAAACTAAATAGGAGGAGTTTCATCTCATCTTGAGTAACACCAGCTTGCTTCTGAGTAGCACAACACTGTAAAATCTCTGCAGGTGTTGATTTGGGTCTTCATATGGTAACCCAGCGAACTGATTGTTCTGAACCATATTCAGAACATGAGACTTGATCACAAAATTTGTAGCAGCTATAGTAGGCATCCGTACCCCAGTAGGCACGTTATCAGGAGATGGTTGTGCATAGTCTCTGAAGGTTCGAGTAACATTCTCACCCATGTTGAGAGGAATAGGTGAGGTGGGGGTTTCTTGGTGTGGGGAAGATGGTGGAGAAGGTGTCTTTTGGGAGGTTGTCCCTGCAGACAGCATAACTTGTTTAGTTTTCTTTCTTAGTCTACGAGCGGTCTTTTCAATCTTCGGATCGAATGGGATGAGATTTGGGGATTTCAATTTCCTGCTCATACACCAAAAACACTAAAACAAACGTGAGAGGCTCCAAAGAACAGGTGTTCTTTAGAGTAGAGGTTAGTTTAATACTATAATTCAGACAAAATAAAATAAACTGTCTCCCCGGCAACGGCGCCAAAATTTGATAGGCTAAAGTCGTATCACCTAATAAAAAATAACCTATGGTCCACTAACTAGTAGTCAGGGAAGTCAGGATCGAATCCACAGGGAGAAGTTATACTATCGTATCTGAACTCTAATATTACACTAACGAAATCAGATGAATGGTTGTGTTACTGAACTAAACAGATAGCAGAATTAAATATGAAGGTGTAAATATATTAATAAAGTACTAGAATCATGGATCACTATGCATACAATTCGGGAAATCAGGGATAAATAATAACCACCTAGTAAGTCAACTGTCTAGGGCACATGTAATTTCTCTCGAACATTACCTCCCTCAAAGATCACCCAGCCGCTCTCGCATAGTCAAGGGTCACTTTGCCTAATGATTGAAAGCCTATACGGTATCTCTCCTCTCGAAGTAGATTCAGTATTGCAACAGTAGAAATATAAATCAGGCCTAACTTATAATCCTAGCATGAAGAATCAATCAAAGGAAGCAGTTGAAATACAAGATAATCAAACTCTATCAATCCCTCATTGCATACATAGATCTCCACAATTCTAGATATAAAACTACTCACTCATAATCATGAAAACAATAACAAGAATCATATAAAAACTCATACTTTGAAACATGGCAAATAACTAAGAAAATAGTATAATTAACAATGGAAGAAATAACAACGAAATAATGAAGAAAGATTACCGAATTATATTGAACTATGAATAAGCAAAAGGTTTGATCTTGAATTGAAATCACAAAGCACTAAATTAAGGTTCTTCAAACACACTCTAGAGAAAACTAATAATAAAAACTAGATAGGAGCTAATAATTATGATTTTTTTATTTATACAAGCCCTAAAACAATAGGCAAAAGACTCGAAAGAAGGGCCCGTAATCATTAAAAAAACCGCGTCTCGTCAGTCGCCCGATCGGGCCAAAGTTGCCTGATGGCATCGGGCTCCAAAGCGAAGGAGAATCCAAAAACCGTCAGACGCCCGAGGAGATCGGGCTGACCCGCCCGATGACATCGGGCGGTCTGATAAGAGTGCAGGTATAGCAGCTGGCATGAGCGCCCGACGTCGGGCTAAGTAGCTCGATCGGGCCGAAGACCGAATTACGACTGGGCATAAGACGCCCGATCGGGCCAGCAGCAAAGACATAAAATCTGTATTTTCACCCGATCGGGTTGGGCCGCCCGATCCTGTCGGGCCGATCAGCTTATGCTTCGTTTCTTGTTCTTCCTTTGCTCAAAGTCCCGGAAATCATCCTCGGGATCTAGAAACTCGACATGTAACCCCTCTAATCCACTGTGCAATCATGTAAAGTAGGTAATAGATTCCAAAACCTACAATTCAATACAAAATAGCAAACCACAACTAGATGGAGAGAGTTAGTACCAAATGACTCCTAAGAGCACCATAACCACAACTTGTAGCACATAAATAGGGGGAAAAAACTCTATATAAAACCATAATATCAGATATCTTCTCAAACCTTCAATTACCAACGGGATTAAAAGTGTAAATTTACCTCTAAATATTCCTCCTTCCATTGTTTTTCACATCGCAGTTACACGTTAATTTTTAATCTTTCTTATGTTATATTTCTCATCCTTTACTTTGGAATTTTGATTCATGAGTTGTATTTTACTTCAAGAACTCGATTGATTAAGGAGATTCCACCAATCATAAAGAACCATTCCGGTAATTCACTATTTTGTTTTTAATATAATTTTTCATTGTGATTGTGTAAGTATCAAATTTTTTCAAGCATAATTTAATTTGGCAATTTAGGGTTAGTTTTGAAATAGTCAATATTTCAGGGTGGTTATGGCCTACTGAAGTACAACTTTACCAACTTAGCATTTATTTGACCCCAGAGGGGAGAAAAAGGAGAGAGAGGATGCAGGCCACAGGGTTGGAGGCGCTTGAAGCCTTGAAGCTAAATGTAATGAGAAACTAGATTACAGTTTCTTTTTCTTTTTTGAATGAATTAAGAGTGTTGTATAATATATGAGCACTATAAGAGGGGGGGTGAATTATAGTGAGATAATAAGCTATACTTTTTGCGGAATTAAAAGTAAACTTGGGAACAAACAATGGGAACACGAGAGATTTAGCGAGGAAAAACTTCTTAGGCCTAGTAGGAAGAAACAACCTCGACCACAAGGGATTTTAAAACAACTTTCCACTAATAAAGGCCAAAACAACTCTGATTACAACATATTACTTTTCTCTCGATTCTCAACTTAAGTCACTCAACTCAAGTTCCCAACGACAGTTCCCACAACTGACGTTCCTCTCAAACTTCACTAGAAGTTCCTTTCTCTTTCTCTTTCTCTTGCTTCACTCAAAGCTTCTCACACTTACAAGACTTCACTCAAACCCTTTTCTGAAAAATACACTTTGTAAAACAATGGAAGAGTAATAAACTCGATTAATGTAAGTATGAATTCTCTTAAGGAAAAGGCACTGACTCTTTTAGATAACTAAGACAAATTAGCTAAGTCAGACACAAATTGTTCCAAGGATTTAGGCGCCTATTTATAGACAATTAAGACAACACATGTTCTCCACTAATTAAACCATTATCACATGATCTCCATGATTTTAATTAATTAATTAAATAAATTAAATTTTCAATGACAAGTATTTAACCCACTAATCCACTACCTCACTTCATAAGAGAAGCATATTACGTGGTTTTTACAAAACTTGATGAACAATTAAACTCATTTAAATTAATTAAATACTTGGAGGATAATTAACTAAGCCACTAAATCCACTAACTACACAAATCGTGTAGCAGTAGCTTTAGTCGTGTAGTCCAGTTTAAATAAATTATTTACTTTAGCTAGTTTTTAGGAAAATATCTTTTTAAAATAACTTTAATAAAAATGAAAAACAATTTTATATTTTAAAACGAAATCTTTAAAAACCGCAAAGATATTATATTTTGAAAACAAAATCTTTTAAATAAAATATAAAAGATATAAGATAAAAAGATAAGATTTGAAAATCGGTTATATAAAATCAGAAAATCTTTTAAATTTTTTTTCCTAACAAACTTAAACTAAATTCCTAAAATAGTGGATTTTAGTTAAAACAACCCTAAAAACTCTAACTATCATATTGGGCGCATACATTGAGTTAGGCGCACAACATTAGAGACTCTTAGGTGTTTCTAAACCAATTTTAAGTCTTGTTCCTATCATGGGAACAGAACCAAGTTCCTTTGAGAATTCACCACGAACTTAATTAAGCTTTTACTCAACCTTAACATGAAGATAATAAATACACCCTAATGTATTCTAATCTTCATTCCATGCTTGATTCTTCATCACTCAAACATCTTTACTTCGATATTGATTAATTCTCCATTTTAATCTTCAACCAAGTATTCTCTTTGCTCGAGAATGAATTACCTTGCAACATCATAAATAAAATATAATATGTCTTTTGTGGTTAGGTCATCTTCAAAACTCAAGGGTCAACAATTTCCCCCTTTTTGAAGATGACAACAAAAGGCATATAATATAATAAAATGTAATACACATAAGTCATATAAAACTATTTTAACAAAGTATTATTTTATTTGTGTAAAGAACATAAACCTTGACAAGAAAAAAAATTTACTCTGATTGCCTTTCTCTTTCCCCCTTTAACATCTTCAAAAACATTAGTCCACGATTTCAAAAAGATGAATTGTATCTACTAAACACATCACACCACCAATCTTGTGAGAAACAATTTGGTTAGTATAAGCAAATAAAGCATTCAACTCTCAAAACCACAATCCAAGAATATTAGCCATTCAATAGACGCACATATGCAAAAAGATTAAACTAGAATGATCAAATTAACAAGTTCCATTGTAGCATGAGTAAGAGAGAAATATAGAAAAGACAAAAATTAAAAAGTTCATGTTCCCATAACAACTAAACTAAGAAAAGTTTAAATATTAGGAGAGGAAGGTTGGTCGATTTCTTCCACCACATCATTTAGCTTAGCGATCACCTCCTTATGATTTTCGGCCATGGTGTGATCACTCTTGACCACTTCATCCTCCAATTTCAACAACCGAGAGTTCATCATTTGGATGGAGGAGGAAAGTTCACCAAGTCGTTCCATGATCACTTGAAAGCCTTGTCAACTTTGTTTATTACCCCTTTCACTAACCCATTCAAATCCTTGGCTTCCGTAGCAAACTCCATCATAGCTTCCGAATGACCCATAACCAAAGAAAACAAATAGTCCAACCGCCTAGCATGAGCTAGAGTATATGTAGAACCAATGGTAGGATTTTGAGAAGATGAGGGAGCATTTTGAGAAGGATTTGGTGTGGCTGTGTGTTCCTTAGATTTGGGAACAGCAGGTTGTTCCTCTTGAATGGGAACAACATCTGTTTCCTTTTCTTTGGGAACAGAACATGAAGGCTTTGAGGTAGAGGGAGGGATAGGATTAATTTGTGGTGCTATGTGAGATGGAGAGGCAGATTTTTGTGGAGAGGGAGGAAAAGGAGGAATGGTTTGCATAGGAACAGGAGTCTGTTCCCTAGAAGGAGGAAGATTAGACTCATAATCTTCCTTAGCAATCACCCTAACTTCATCTTCCTCAAAACTTTCATCTGTGTCAAGCAAAGGAAAGTTTAGCACTTTCATGTTTTGAACTCTTTGACTAGTTCTAGTGCTTTTTGTAACCGGTTTCACCACCTCTTCAACCACCTTCTTCCCTTTCTTCTTAGATTCTTCCTTTTCTTTTTCATTTTTATTTTCTTTTTATTTTTTGAATTTTTCTGTTTTCTTCTGTTCCATTTCTTTTTCAACTCCAACTTCCATCTCTTTTTCTTCTTCTTCCACATCCTCATAATCATCATCATCCACATCATCATCAATGTTAGCTCTTCCCTTGATTACTTCCCCATTCACAACACATACATTTAAATTATTCAATGCACGCACATTCAACATATTCCCAGTAGATACACCAATGGTTTGAGCCCCCGAAATTTTCACATTGAACTTAAGCAAGATTTCGGTTATTAGAGCCCCATAACCAACAACAAAACTATTTTCAATACAATGACTCATATGTTGAATCATTAAGGAAGGAAAGTTTATGTGTTTATGAGAGGCTAAATAATGGATATAAATCAAGTCCAACATGCTTACTTGAGCACGTTTAGAGAGACGAGGTAGTAAAGCTTTCTTTAGTATGTGGAATAGAATTTTGTGGTAGGGAGAAAGAAGATTATGATCAAGAAATGTTTTGCCCTTTTGACCACCATATTTCACAATTAATTGATAAAAAGAAATATCAGAAAAGGGATAGGAACCTCTTTGCTTTTTAAATAAACATCAGTTCCTCTCACAGGAACACCGAGCAATTTACCCAAAGATTTAGCATTAAAATCAATTTGGATTCCCTTCACAAGTGTAGCACAATTCCCTTCTTCATCAATGGAAAAGTTTTCACAAAATTCATCCATTTATTTAGGAATCAAACTTTTACCATAACAATTCACAAAGAGATGTTCCCAACCTTGAAACTTGATCATGTTAAGCAATTTACGAAAATTTACCCTTTTACACCAAGAAACATCAATGTAAAGTCCATGAACATACCTAGTTTCCGTGGTATTTCTTCGCACAACTCTTGTTGTTCCTTTCTCAGGGACATCCGATTCCCCCTCACTTGTTGCATGTTGTTCTTCTACTTCCATTTCCACGGTTTCCTCAATTGTCTTCGTTTTTCTTAGGATTCTTGTTGATGAACTTGGAGAGATACCCATGGGAGTAGGTGATTCAATGTTAATGGAGGAAGGAGAGGATTTTTCGGATTTGTGGGAGGAGAGAGAGTGAGAAGTGTTTTTGGGATTCATGATTTTGTGGAGGGGTTTTCGGGTTTTATGAAAAGTAAAACCAAAGAGTTAATTTTTGGTTTAAGGAAAACTAGGAAAAAAAGGAAAAAATAAGATAACCGTGTATAGTACACGTTTTTTATAAAAAATTCTTCTAATTAACTTGAGCGAAAATATCTTCCAACTAACTTGAGAGATATTAGGAAAGAGTGATGAATAAAAAAAATCAGATTTTTAGGAGAGAAAATCTGAACAGAATATTTTTTGGATTTTTGAATTTTGAAAGAAAAAAAAAATCTAAACTTAATACGTTGGGAACAGTGTTTGGGAACAACGAATGGAAACAAAGAAATTTTGCTACTTTGGAACACCATTAATTCTTTTAATCCTTTGTCATCACTTAAGGCATAGAATTGTCTTATGAACAATAAGGGGAATATTATTGGACATTGGTGAGCAGTTTTCAGACATTTTTACTAATACACATGATATAATCATATAAGGATTGTGATGTATCTAAGCAAATAAAAACATCGAATAATCACATCCAAACATAATGCCAAAGAATCAACACAAAGGGGAAAATAGTGTAGCAATCATTTCAACTTGATCAAGCCAAGTTCAAGTCTCAATTTTTCAAACCTATCTCTATTTAAGGGCTTTGTCAAAATGTCTGCAATTTGATGTTAAGTATCACAGAATTCTATTTTAATAAGACCCTTTTCAACGTTATCTTTTAGAAAGTGATGTCTAATATGGATGTGTTTGACTCTTGAATGATGCACGGGATCTTTAGAAATACTAATAGCACTAGTATTATCACAATAGATGGGAACACATTCAAAGTAAATTCCATAGTCACGTAGTTGTTGTTTTATCCATAGCATTTGGGAATAACATGCTGCTGCTGCAACATATTCAGCCTCACTTGTAGATAAAGCAACTGTGTTTTGCTTCTTGGTGCTCCAAGAAACCAAACTATGACTAAGGAACTGAACCATACCTGATGTACTCTTCCTATTGACCAGATCTCCTGCATAGTCAGCATCCGCAAATCCTTTTAGTTCAAAGGTATCACTTCTCAAATAGAATAGGCTTAAATCGTCTGTTCCCTTGAGGTATCTTAGAATTCTCTTCACAGCTGTGAGATGAGATTCCTTGGGATTGGCTTGAAACCTTGCACATAAACCTACACTGAAAGCAATATAAGGACGACTTGCAGTTAGATATAGTAATGAGCCAATCATACCTCGATACTTGGTTTGGTCCACACTTGTTCCTGTAGAATCTTCATCCAATCTGGTTGAAGTTCCCATAGGTGTATGATTCACTTTGGATGCCTCCAAACCATACTTTTTCAATAGTTCCTTTATGTATTTTTGTTGATGGATGTAGATTCCTTCTTCTGTTTGCTTGGTTTGCAACCCCAAGAAGAAGTTAAGCTCGCCCATCATACTCATTTTGAATTCTTTACTCATGAGATTAGCAAAGTCCTTGCACAAAGATTCATTAGTGGCACCAAATATAATATCATCAACATATATTTGAACAACTAATAAATGTTTTCCTTTTGATTTTAAAAACAAGGTTCGATCCAATTTTCCTCTTTTAAACTCATTTTCAAGAAGGAACTTAGAAAGTCTTTCATACCATGCTTTTGAAGCTTGCTTTAACCCATAAAGAGCTTTGTCAAGCTTGAAGACATGATTAGGAAAGTCTTTATTTTCAAAACCTGGAGGTTGTTCTACGAATACCTCCTCATTTAGATAACCATTTAGAAAAGCACATTTCACATCCATTTGATACAATTTAAAACCCATGAAAGCAGCAAAAGCAATGAAAATTCTTATTGCTTCCAATCTTGCAACAGGTGCAAAAGTTTCTTCATAATCTATACTGTAAGTGCAAGTGACACTCAAGAGGGGAGGGGGGGTGAATTGAGTGTTTGTCCGAATATTGTAGATTTTTCGATTATAGTAAGAACAGTAAAGGAACAGTTCTCTAGCAGCGGAAATAAAAGCAATGAATAAACAACACCAGGATTTAACGAGGTTCGACTTCTAATAAGTCTACGTCCTCCACTCACTCACTCTTTTATTAATCAACTCAGAATAACAAAAGAATTACACTCAATCACTTATGCACCTATGCACAAGATGATTCCCCAACTTCCACCTGTGGAAGTTCGACCCAACCACCAACTATGATGGTTCAAATGAAGTTGATCCCCGATCAACTTCCCTAGCAAACTGAACTCACAGAATGCTCAAATACAACAGTTTTTCTCTCAAAAACAAACAGCCTGAATACGCTTAGAATGAGAGTAGTTTTAGTCCTTATTGTGGTATTAGGGTTTATGCTAGGTTTAAGAGCTTGAGAAAGAGAATACTTTTGCTTAGAGTATACTGAAAATATGCGTGCAAAAGCTCTATCGTTTGTGTGCTATCAGAACTCCTTAAATAAGCCTTTGATAAGTAAATGTTACATGATATTATGAGAGTATATTTTCCTCGGAAGTATGGAAATTATTCCAAGGAAAATATACTCACTGATTTTATTTGATAATAAATAAATTCAGTATAATATCATATAACACACTTACCATACTTAAGAAAGCTTGCTCACACAACAAACCATGCATCCGTGTATTTTGAAAATCAATTTTGCGCGGAAAGAAAACTTTCCTAAAATACGAATGGATGAAATAAACCCTAGAGGACTGGTTTAGATCTGTTCCCAGACTGTTCCAATCAACCAAGTTTACTTGTAGTTGTGTATGACAAGTAACCGAGGTTTCTTGTCATCCACAACTAACTCATCTCTCTAGTTTCAAACCTTTATAGTGCATCAACACCTTTATACCACTTACATTGCATCTAAGACCTAAATGTGCTACAACATGATCTTGGTCTTCATGCAATTCTTCAAGACTTGGCTTCACAAGCTTCGTCTTTCTATCCATTGAACTTGTACTTTGGCACCTACACATGCAAACAGAAACATGCATGCAATATAATAGTTCAATGTGGTTTGTCATTACTCAAAACTCAAAATAGGGAACTCAACAAATTCCCCCTTTTTGATGATGACAAACTCAGAAGTTCCCCTACAAATAATATCATTAGTTTTGAGAACTTCTTCAAACAATTTGAATTCTTAAGATAAGAACTCAAGGCACTGGTCTCGTACTGTTCCTGCAGATTAAGCATCATTTTACAAGTACACCAGTTCACAACTAACTGATAGCAATTTAAGAAAGAGTTTCTAAGTATCATTGGCAAATACTAATTAGACTCAGAGCTCTTAGACTTAAACATGCATTCGAAAGAACAACATCAAAAGTTGTTCAGACTTATTTATGAGACATTAGGGTGAAAAGAAGTAAAGTACTTTGAATACACTCACTTCCAGACCACTTCTGGTCTGTCACCTCTAACAAGGCACTCAGCCTTGTTCTAGTTGCTGCAACACACACAGGTTGTAACACCAGACCTGCTTCCCCCTAAGATTAGGTGCAAAAGATCACAGAACTTCACACCTGCTTCCCCCTTTTGGCATCATCAAAATAGATCAAGAAAACAAACACATTAACAAAAACAAAAAACAACCAGTAGTTTAAACTACCAATTATATGATGTTCATGCTGAATAGGCAGCTCAAACAGCATTCTAGGGATGCTGATACTACCATTGTTCCTGCAATGTACCAAACGCTACAAGTCCTAAATAATAGTTATTACAGACAAGTAGGAGAGCAAATTACATAAGAGCAAATGTTTTTGTAATGTGGGAAGAGGGGTAACCAGATATAAAGTTCAAGAAAAGAGAGGGGTTAGCAGCAGAATAAAAGAAGAAGAAAAAGAGAAGAAATCAATCAGCTCCAGAGTCGTTTTCAGTCCCATCATCTTCTTCCTCCTCAAGATTCTCTTAAACATCTTTTTCATTTTCTTCCTCCTCCTCTTCTTCTTTCTCCTCGGAAACCAGTTCATCATCATCTTCATCACCAGCAGCATGGGATGACTCTTCCTTTTCTTCAGAATCCTTTCTTAACTAAATGTCAGCTCTGTCAAGGCGAACCTCAACCCTCTTGTAGGATTCCTGAAGTGCAGAACACAACTTAGTAACAGTGTTCATCATGTTCTGCATCATCTGATTATGCTCGCTCAACTGCTTTACCAAAACATGAGTGGCCTAAACTGATGTCGTACTGGTCCCTGCACCAGCTGCATCACCCTTTGCTTCATTCTTCATTTTCAGAACACCACCTTCATATGTCATGCTCTTCTGACCTATAAACTGTGGGCCAGTTCTCCCTTGAGTACACATCAAGTCCCTTGTTTGGGACTTTGAGAATTTCAGCCAAAATCTTCTTAGATTATTTAATGGGAGTGCCCTTAACAAAAGCAAAGTAGGACCCATCGTCCTTAGTATGCAGGTGTTCATAAAATTCCTCAACCAAAGGCATAAACACATCAAGTTCTTTTGCAAACAAAACAGACCATTTCTGAAATTCTAAAGCTTCCTTAACCTCATGCAAGAATTTCTGATCAACCCAACTCTTTGCAACAGAAAAACCAACCAGAATAGACCTATCCCTCAAATCATACAAAGGCTCGGGAGTGATAGACTGACTTTTCTTGCGTTTAGAACCCTCCGCAGCAACAATAGCAGGCAACTTCCTCTTTTTGTCAGCTGGAAACTGGTTTGGTTCTGGATCCTGCTCAATCCCCTTGCCTTTGGAAGTTTCAGCACCCTTCCTAGCAACCGTCTTTACCCTTGTGCCCTTGCTAGCAACAGCCTTAACACTCTCCTTCTTAGTAACTTCCCCCTCAACATCAGCACCTTCCTTCTTCTTTAATTTCTCCACTGGTTTAGCCACTTCCTTTGTTTTCTTAGTTTCAATTTCGGGAGATTCTTCAACCTCCTTTTCTACCACCGTCACTTCATTTATTTTCCAAATTTGAAATTTGAAAATATTCAGAGAATAACCGCCTCAAGAATCTGGTTCCCAAGTGGTCTGCAACTGGTCTGTGCCAACTTACCTTTTTAAGACTTATGCTTAAGTACCCAAGTACTAAGATGATCAGTTCAGCATCGCATAAGAACTTTGTGAAGCCCTAAAAAGCAAAAGAAAAAAAAAGTACAGAAGAAAAAGAAATATATACACAAATTGACATCATTTGACTAGCCAAAGGGACAAGTCAAGACCTAAGAGCTCATTGTCTAATCTTAATCATACCCAACAAGGTACGAAGCTTGATGAACACTTCTCTGCTCAAAGGTTTTGTAAATATGTCAGCTAGTTGATCTTCTGACCTGCAAAACTCCAACTCAACATTACCTTTTTCAACATTGTCCCTTAGAAAATGATGCCTAATCTCAATATGCTTGGTTTTAGAATGCTGGACAGGATTTTTCGAAATATTGATTGCACTTGTGTTATCACATAAAATAGGAACACTTCCGAAAAGACCCCAAAATCCTTTAGTTGTGACTTTATCCACAAGAGTTGAGCACAGCACAAAGCAGCAGCAATGTACTCAGACTCAGCTGTGGATAAGTACAGAATTTTGTTTCTTAGATCCCCATGAAATGAGACAAGAACCTAAGAAGTGGGCCATTCCAGAAGTACCTTCCTGTCCACAATAAAACCAGAAAGTCAGCATCTTGTATCCAATGAGGCTCATGCTGCTGCCCTTTGGATACCACAAACACAAATCATCAGTACCATTGAGATATCTAAGAATCCTTTTAACAGCCTTTAGGTGAGATTCTTTAGGGTTGCTTTGAAATCTCGCACACAACCCTACTGAAAACACTATATCTGGCCTACTGGCTGTTAAGTAAAGCAATGAGCCAATCATACCTCTGTATAGCGTTGCCCTCAACATCCTTTCCCTTCTCATCAAGGCTCAATTTTGTAGAAGTTGGAATAGGTGTTTCATAGGACTTGCTATCTTGCAGACCATACCTCTTCAGCAGCTCCTTGAGGTATTTCTGTTGATGGATCATGATTCCATCTTTGGTTTGCTTGATTTGAAGGCCAAGGAAGAATCCAAGTTCTCCCATCATACTCATCTCAAATTCGCTCTTCATCAAATCTGCAAACTCATTACACAAATCAGGTTAGTAGCTCCAAACAAAATATCATCAACATATATTTGGACCACTAACAGATCAATTCCCCTTTCTTTCAAGAATAGTGTCTTGTCAACTAATCCTCTCTTATAGCCATTTTCTAAAAGAAAACTGGAAAGTCTCTCATACCAAGCTCTAGGAGCTTGTTTGAGACCATAAGAGCTTTGTCGAGTTTAAAAACATGATTTGGCAAGACACTATCCTCAAACCAGGGGTTGCTTTACATAAACATCTTCTTTCAAATAACCATTAAGAAAGGCTGTCTTAACGTCCATTTGAAAGAGTTTAAAGTTCATTTGAGCAGCAAATGCAATTAATATCCTGATAGCTTCAAGCCTGGCTACTGGAGCAAAGGTTTCATCATAATCAATTCCTTCTTGTTGATTAAACCCTTGAACCACTAGCCTAGCTTTGTTTCTGACTATAATTCCTGAATCGTCCAATTTGTTCCTGAACACCCATTTAGTTCCAATAACAGACATGTTCTCCGTCCTGGGTTCAAGATGCCATACTTGATTTCTCTCAAACTGATTGAGTTCATCTTGCATGGCTAGAACCCAATCTGGATCCGTTAAAGCAACCTTATAGTCAGTAGGTTCAACATTTGATAAGAAGGAATAGAATGCACAAAAGTTTTGCAAAGTAGAGTTCCTTGTCTGCACCCCCTTGTTAATATCACTAATGATTAGATCAGTGGGGTGAGAGGACTTGTACTTAAAAGATTTGTTCATATCAAAGTTTCATTTGTGCCTTCTAATGTTGAACCTGTTCCTGTACTGGTTCCCCCTGTCTCATTGTTGTTTTGAGCAGGTGAACCAGTTTCCATAGTGGTCTCATCTGCATCATCTTCATGTGGATGAGCATCTGAGTCACTATCTCCTTCCCTTACCTCTTGAGCTACCTGATTCTGTGCTGGACCAGACTCTTCCTCTCTATGAGAGTTGTGTGGTGAGCCTGGTTCAGCACCTTCTTCATCCTTAGCCCTGTAAAGTTCAGCATACCAATTTCGAACTCATCAGCATCTTCAACCTGCACATGCTTGCTGAACATGTTAGTCTCATCAAACAAGACATGGATACTTTCTTCAACACACAAGGTTCTTTTATTGAAAACTTTGTATGCCTTGCTGTGTGAAGAGTATCCAACGAAAACAGCCTCATCACTCCTAGGTCAAACTTGTCCAAACTTGATTTACCATTGTTGTGTACAAAACATTTGCACCCAAAAATACGTAAATGTCAATGTTTGGTTTTCTTCCCCTAAGGAGCTCATAAGGTGTTTTCTTCAGTAAAGGTCTCAACATTACCCTATTCAAAATATAACACGCAGTACTCACAGCCTCAGCCCAGAAGTTTCGAGGAAGACCACTCTCTAGAAGCATTGTTCTTGCCATTTCTTCTAGAGTGCGATTTTTCCTTTCAACCACTCCATTTTGTTGTGGAGTTCTAGGAGCTGAAAAATTGTGAGATACACCATGATCATTACAGTAGGTTACGAAGCTGACATTGTCAAATTCAGAACCATGATCAGACCGGATAGAGACCAGTTGATGACTAATCTTGTTTTGGACTGTTTTACCAGAATTTCAAATTCTTCAAAAGTTTCATTTTTAAACTTCAAAAAGATTGTCCAAGTGAAACGAGAATAATCATCAACTAACACAAACACATAACTATGACCATTTCGACTTTGCACACGCATGGGCCCACACAAGTCCATGTGTACAAGTTCGAAAGGTCTAGTTGTGCTTACAAACTTCTTTGGCTGAAAAGAGGACTTGACATGTTTACATTTAGCACATTCATGACAAATATGATCTGCAGCAAACTTGATGTTAGGTAAACCTGTCACCAAGTCTTGAGATCTCAGTTTATTTAGCAAAGAAAAACTTACATGTCCAAGTCTCTTATGCCACAGCCAATGATCATCCTTTATAACACTAAGACAAGTGGCACTGGTCTTTGGAATCTGACTTAAAAATGTTATGTAAACATTGTTATGTCGAAATCCCTTGCAGACCAGTTCCCTTGTTTCAGTGTTGACTATATGACAAAGATTGGTTTCAAATTCAACATGGTTTCCTTTGTCACATAGTTGAGAAATGCTCAAGAGGTTATGTTTCAAACCTTCTACAAAGTAAACATCATTAATAGCTTGAGAAAGTGTCTTACCAACTTTACCTATACCTTTAATCAAACCTTTGCTATTGTCTCCAAAGGTGACACTTCCTCCTTCATAGGCTACGAGTGAGAGAAATTGACTTTTATCTCCTGACATGTGTCTTGAGCAACCACTGTCCAAATACCAGTATGGTTTTGCTCTCACTCTAACCTGCACAACAAATCAAGGTTTAGTTTTAGGAACCCAGATTTCTTGGGTTCCTTGTCCTTGGAAACTGGTTTGACTCTGTCCTTTCTAACCCAGATTTGTTTTACATTGGTCTTCTTTGTTTTATCATGTTTTCCATTGTTAGACCAATTTGTGTGTGACCCTTCTGATAAGGCATTGTGAACATGAGACTGGTTTCTTTTATCATGTTTTTGCTTAGTCCAACAAGTATTAATAACATGACCATTCTTACCACAGTAGGTACATACGTGCATGTCCTTGCAAACACGTACTTACCTCTCTTGAATTCAGAAATCCAAGTCTCATCTCTTCCCAACTTTGGTGGCTATTGGGAATGGTTCCAGAATACCCTAATCCAAACCTCTGAGGATTACCAGGTTGTGAGGTCAGAATGTTTAAAGTACTCTGAGAATCGAGCAACCTGTTCATTTGTCTCAAGCAGTCACTCAAATCCTGTTCCTTGGTTTCAAGTTTCTTAAGTTGAGCTTCATTAAATTCTGCAGCAATGGCAAGATCCAACTTTGCCTTATGAAGCTCATCCTTAAGTTTTGAAACCAGTTCTGGATCTGGTTCAGAAGTGGTCGCAATGTTCTTGCCTTTTCTTAGATGTTTTGGATTGAAGATCACAGATCTTACCCTCATATTCCAAACATAAGTCTTCAACATTAACACTAGGACCACTTGTGCTAGCAAAAGAAGCTTTCAAATCCACATACTCATTGAACAATTCTTCCACATCATCAATCAGATAATTATGAGCCAAAATTAAATCAGAATGTTCTAAAGTAAAGCTTTTCTGTTTGAGTAACTCGAAATTTATACCTTCAACTTCAGCCTCCTTGAGTTTACTAAATCCTCTATCATTGTTTTGATAAAAATCAGTTTTTGAAAAATCTGATTGAGGTCTTAGCATCTCAAGCTCAATATTCTTCTGATCCAAACTTATTTCAAGCTCTGAAATTTTTTCTTTCAGTTCTGTACAAATAAGTTCAAGTTCAGCAGAACGGCTTTCACTTAGGTCTAAGTTTCGAGTTACCTCTTCAACTTCTTTTTGTTAGCTTTATAAGCAGCATTACCTTTAACATTTTGTTCAATAGCAGAATCAATAAAACCTAGTAACTCATCTCTATCACAATATCTCATTTGTTCTTGCATATTAGAAATAGTTACCTGTTCTTCGTCGGAAGAGCTGCTTCCTGCCATGAGACACATGTGTCCTTTCTTTCCTAAACTGGTCTGCTTCTGGTCTATGTCTCCAATCAGGCAGTCACACACATTAGGGCTTCATCTTCCTCGCTTTCACCACCTGAATCAGAATCACCCCAGGCGGCTAGCATAGCCCTCTTAGTCATTTTCTTCTCTCTCTGTCCTCCTTTATCATTCTTCCATGCTGGACAATCCTTGATCATGTGTCCAGTTTCTCCACATTTGAAGCAACCAGTGCTGTCTTCTTCGAGTTGCCCTTGCTCTTCCAAGACTTCCCCTTGAACTGCGTTCTGAGACTTCTCTCAAACCTCTTAGCCATGAGTCCAATCTCATCGAGATCTTCATCATTTCCTCACCCTTCAAAGCTAACCCACGACTTTTGGTTGTGCTTTCCTCCTTTGAATCCACCAACATCTCATGAGTCATTAATGACCCAATAAGTTGTTCTATGGACAAGGTCGTTAGATCCTTAGCCTCCTGAATAGCAGTCACCTTGGGCAGCCATTTACCTGTCAAACTTCTCAAGATCTTTCTCACCAAATCTTCATTAGTAAAGTTCTTTCCAAGAGATTTAAGTTCATTGATAATTGCATGAAACGAGTAAACATATCTCTTATATTTTCATCTCGGTTCATATCAAAAGTTTCATATTTAGACATAAGCATATCAACTTTAGATCTCCTGACTTCACTAGTGCCTTCATAGGCTAATTCTAGGTTTCCCATATTTCCTTAGCAGTAGAGCATGCTAAATACGACTTACCTCATTATCAGCAATACCTTATTGAAGTAATGACATGGCCTTTGCATTCTTCTCGAGAGTCTTCAGATCTATAGTAGTGTACTCACTCTCCTTCTCTGTTCCATCTGAATTGTTAGCCAGCTTCCTTGGTCCATTCTTGATGATCATCCAGCACTCATAGTCTGTGCCAATGATCAGATTTCTCATGCAATTTTTCCACCAAGGATAGTTGGTTCCATTGAACTTTGGCAACCTTGATCCTTCGGGTCCATTAGTCATTTCTGGAGTAGTCATTGTGTATTCCTTCTCTAGGTGTTACCCTTTCAAGAAGTTAGGCTATGATACTAATTGTAAGTGCAAGTGACACTCAAGAGGGGGGGGTGAATTGAGTGTTTGTTCGAATGTTATAGATTTTTCGATTATAGTAAGAACAGTAAAGGAACAGTTCTCTAGCAGCGGAAATAAAAGCAATGAATAAACAACACCAGGATTTAACGAGGTTCGACTTCTAATAAGTCTATGTCCTTCACTCACTCACTCTTTTATTAATCAACTCAGAATAACAAAAGAATTACACTCAATCACTTATGCACCTATGCACAAGATGATTCCCCAACTTCCGCCTATGGAAGTTCGACCCAACCACCAACTATGATGGTTCAAATGAAGTTGATCCCCGATCAACTTCCCCAGCAAATTGAACTCACAGAATGCTCAAATACAACCAGTTTTTCTCTCAAAAATAAACAGCCTGAATACGCTTAGAATGAAAGTAGTTTTAGTCCTTATTGTGGTATTAGGGTTTATGCTAGGTTTAAGAGCTTGAGAGAGAGAATGCTTTTGCTTAGAGTATACTGAAAATATGCGTGCAAAAGCTCTACCGTTTGTGTGCTAGCAGAACTCCTTAAATAATCCTTTGGTAAGAAAATGTTACATGATATTATGAGAGTATATTTTCCTCGGAAGTACAGAAATTATTCCAAGGAAAATATACTCACTGATTTTATTTGATAATAAATAAAATCAGTATAATATCATATAATACACTTACCATACTTAAGAAATCTTGCTCACACAACAAACCATGCATCCGTGTATTTTGAAAATCAATTTTGCGCGGAAAGAAAACTTTCCTAAAATACGAATGCATGAAATAAACCCTAGAGGACTGGTTCAGATCTGTTCCCAGACTTTTCCAATCAACCAAGTTTGCTTGTAGTTGTGTATCACAAGTAACCGAGGTTTCTTGTCATCCACAACTAACTCATCTCTCTAGTTTCAAACCTTTATAGTGCATCAACACCTTTATACCAGTTACATTGAATCTAAGACCTAAATGTGCTACAACATGATCTTGGTCTTCATGCAATTCTTCAAGACTTGGCTTCACAAGCTTCCTCTTTCTATCCATTGAACTTGTACTTTGGCACCTACACATGCAAACAGAAACATGCATGCAATATAATAGTTCAATGTGGTTTGTCATCACTCAAAACTCATAGGGAACTCAACATATACCTTCCTGTTGATTGTATCCTTTCACAACTAACCTGGCCTTGTTTCTTACTATGGTTCCGAACTCATCCAATTTGTTTCTAAACACCCATTTTAAACCAATAACCTTATTGTTTTTAGGTTTAGGTTCAAGATGCCAAACTTTGTTTCTTTCAAATTGATGAAGTTCATCTTGCATTGCTACAATCCAATCAGCATCAGTGAGAGCTTTTTCATGGTTCTTGGGTTCCATCATAGAAAGAAAAGCATGAAAAGCACAAAAGTTTCTCAACTAAGATCTCGTTTGAGTTCCCTTGTTTATGTCATTGATTATGAGTTCCACGGGATGGGAACGATGAGTTTTCCAAGGCTTTGGTTGGAAATCCTGGATGGAAACTTGATTTCTTTGATCGTCTTCACTTCCCTGTTCATGGGAACCAGGTTCAACAATAGTGGATTCATACACTTGTGCATCCTCACCTAGTTCTTCTTCTTCTTCATTGGGAACAGGAACATGATGCTGTTCCCTAGGCTTTGTTCCCATGACTTCGTCTTCCAAAGTCTCATCAATAAGGCTTTGATCTTTTGCCAATCGTATTTCGAAGTAATCATCAACTTGTGTGCTTGCATCAAATTTATCTGTTTCATCAAAAATAACATGCACACTTTCTTCTACACACATAGACCTTTTATTAAAAACTCTATAAGCTTTGCTACTCGAAGAGTATCCTAAAAATATAGCTTCATCATTTCTAGCATCAAATTTTTCAAGATTTTGTTTCCCATTATTATGAACAAAACATTTACATCCAAATGTTCTGAAATATGTAATATTGAGCTTTTTACCAAAATACAGCTCATAAGGAGTTTTATTTAATAAAGGTCTCACCGTGGCACGATTTATGATATGACAAGCAGTATTCACAGCTTCGGTCCAAAAGTTCATAGGAAGACCACTAGCTATCAACATAGTCCTAGCCATTTCTTCTAATGTTCTGTTCTTCCTTTCAACAACACCATTTTGTTGAGGTGTTCTAGGGGCGGAGAAATTGTGATCTAAGCCATTGTCTCTTCTAAAGTCATCAAATTTAAAGTTCTCAAATTCTTTGCCATGGTCGGATCTAAGGTGTAGCAATTTTTGACCACTCAAATTTTGAACTTTCTTTGCAAATACAAGGAACTCATCATAAGTCTCGTCCTTGCTAGAAAGGAAAATAACCCATGTAAATCTAGAGAAGTCATCTACAATAACCAACACATATTTCTTGCCACTCCTACTTTGAATCCTCATAGGTCCACATAAATCCATATGAATCAATTCTAAAGGTCTTGTGGTACTTACCACATTTTTGGACTTGAAAGAGGACCTAATATGCTAACCTTTAATGCACGCATCACAGCCATAAAAATGAATCATCATCAATAACACTAAGGCATGTAAACTTGTTTTTGGGAATAAGGTTGAGATCCACAACATATGTGTTCCCTTTCCTTGTTCCTTCCAAAATGACATCCTTTGTGTATTGTTGACAATTAAACATTTTTCACTATTAAACTTCACACAGTTCCCTTTATCACAGAATTGGGAAATACTCAACAAGTTATGTTTTAATCCATCAACTAGAAAAACATATCTATGGAATGTGACGATGACTTACCAACTTTGCCCATGGCAACTATGTTACCTTTCTTGTTGTCACCAAAAGTCACACTTCCACCATTATAGGCTGAGAGTGAGAGAAATCTTGATTTATCTCCAGTCATATGCTTAGAACAACCACTGTCTAGGTACCATGTGTTGTTCCCCCTCACTCCAACCTGCAAGAAAACTAATTGTTAGAGTTAGGAACCCAATCTTTCTTGGGTTCCTTTCCTTCAGGAACAATAGATTTTTTTTCCAGATTACTCTACTTGTTTCCAAGTTCTCATTAATGCGACCAAGTCTTTTAGGACAAGAGTTCCTAAAGTGACCAGTGTTCCCACAAAACATACAAACTTTATCACTTGGTAAATCAACTCTCTTTTTAGGTTTTTCAAATTTCTTTTTGTGATTAAAACCAAGACCTTCGTTCGTTTTGTTTGAGGGTTCTTAATCCAGTTTGGAATAGGTAGCATTTTCTTTTCATTTCTATTTGGTGAGTTCCCCTACAAGTTCATTTTTTCAATTTCCAAAAATGAAACATGATTTTTCAATTCGTTTATTTCAGATTTGAAACTTTGCAAGGGAACTGACTTAATGTCAAAGAACTTACTTCAGGAACAAACTCTTTTATTGTGATAACTCAAGCTTAACAAGTAGTTCTCATTTTTAAGATTTTGAAATCCTCTTTTAATTTAAGATTTTTGTCAACACAAACTCGAATTTTCTCAATATCAATTCGAACACTTTTAAGCCAAGAGGTATGTTCCTTTCAACATTAAAGCATGTTGACATTGTTTTAGTTTAATGGTCTCATCTTTGCAATCATTTACAACGTCAACAATAAACTCAAATAACTTTTCTTTACTTAAAGAATTAAGACGAGTTTTGATGGTGTCTAGACTTGCCTCAAGAGATTCAATCTCTTCATCAGATTCGGAATTGTCAAGAGCCATAAGACAGAAGTTTGCAGTCTCCTCATTTGGTTGAGGATCATCTTCTTCTTCGGAGTCAGAGTCTCCCCATGCAGCAACCATAGCTTTCTTCATGTCAGATCGAGTATAGGATTTTGTATTCCTTGTTCCTATCTCTGCTTCGTTCCCTTCCTTTGCCTTTTTCTTGTTCCCATTGGGGACAATCCTTGATGAAGTGCTCAGACTGCCACACTTATGACAAACAAGTTTGTTAGAATATTTCTTATTCTTACCTTTGTAATCTCCATTCTTCATGTTCCTAAACATTCTTTTGAATTTTCGGACCATGAGAGCGGATTCTTCTTCATCAGTTTCGAGTCTTCACTTTCATCAGCTTTTAAGGCAATCGATTTTTGCTTGGACATGTCTCCATTCTCATTGTCCAATTGCAACTCATGAGTCATAAGGGAACCAGCAAGTTGTTCCAAATTGAACTTCGTAAAGTCCTTAGTTTCCTGTAAGGCAGTTACCTTAGCCATCCATCGATCCCTAGGAAGGCTCCTTAGGACCTTTCGTACCTGTTCCTCAGATGTAATCACTTTCCAAGAGATGTTAGCTCATTAATAATTGTTAAAGCGTGTAAACATGTCTTGGATAGACTCTTTTGATTTCATTTGAAAAGTTCATATTGGTTCATCAAAAGATCTATTTTTGATCTCTTAACTTCACTCGTACCTTGATGAGTGACTTCAAGAAGATCCCAAATTTGTTTTGCGGTTTTCCATCCCATGACACGATTGTGTTCATGAGGTCCAAGACCACAATGAAGCAGTTTTATAGCAAGAGCATTTATTTCCATCTTTTCGAAAATCTGCTTTATCAAAATCAGATATAGATTTAGGAATTACTCATTCTTTCATTAGTGGTAGTGACTTCAAAATCACCTACCTCTATGACTCTCCATACCTGGTAATTGTCGGCTTTGATAAAGATCTCCATTCTGTTCTTCCAGTAAGTGTAAAACTTACCATTGAACATTGGTGGCCTCTGCGTAGAGTACCCTTCTTCCAGTTTCTCTCTAGTATTCATATTTTTCAAGATCTTGAACTCAACAGGGTTTCCTGATTTTAGAGTTCCCGTCTGATACCAATTGTTGTATAATATGAGCACTATAAGAGGGGGTGAATTATAGTGAGAGAATAAGCTATACTTTTTGCGGAATTGAAAGTAAACTTGGGAACAATGGGAACACGAGAGATTTAGCGAGGAAAAACTTCCTAGGCCTAGTAGGAAGAAACAACCTCGACCACAAGGGATTTTAAACAACTTTCCACTATAATAGGCCAAAACAACTCTGATTACAACCTATTACTTTTCTCTCGATTCTCAACTTAAGTCACTCAACTCAAGTTCCCAGACAACTGACGTTCCTCTCAAACTTCACTCGAAGTTCCTTTTTCTTTCTCTTTCTCTTGCTTCACTCAAAGCTTTCTCACACTTACAAGAGTTCACTCAAACCCTTTTTCTCAAAAATACACTTTGTAAAACAATGGAAGAGTAATAAACTCGATTAATGTAAGTATGAATTCTCTTAAGGAAAAGGCACTGACATTTGAGATAACTTAAGACAAATTAACTAAGTCAGACACGATTTTTCTCAAATGAATTAGGCGCCTATTTATAGACAATTAAGACAAGACATGTTCCCACTAATTAACCATTATCACATGATTCCATGATTTTAATTAATTAATTAAATTAAATTAATTATTCCATGTCAGTATAACCCTAATCCACTACTTCACTTCATAAGAGAAGCAGTAACATATTACGTGGTTTTACAAACTTGAGAATAATTAAATCTATTTAATTAATTAAATACTTGGAGGATAATTAACTAAGCCACTAAATCCACTAACTACAAAAACGTGTAGCAGTAGCTTTAGGCGTGTAATCAGTTTTAGGAAATAAATAATAATTTATTTAGCTAGTTTTTAGGAAATAATCTTTTTAAAATACTTTATAAAACGAAAAACATTTTATATTTTAAAACCGAAACTTTTAAAAACGGAAAATATTATATTTTGAAAACAAATCTTTTAAATAAAATATAAAAGATAAAAGATAAGAATTTGAAAATCGTTTTATAAATCAGAAAATCTTTTAAAATCTTTTTCCTAACAACTTAAACTAAATTCCTAAAATAGTGGATCTTAGTTAAAACAACCCTAAAAACTCTAGCTATCATATTGGGCGCATACATTGAGTTAGGCGCACAACATTACAGACTTTTAGGTGTTCCTAAACCAATTTTAAATCTTATTCCCTAACCTTGTTCCTATAGTGCCAGGTCTGTTCCTTCATGGGAACAGAACCAAGTTCCTTTGAGAATTCACCACGAACTTAATTAAGCTTTTACTCAACCTTAACATGAAGATAATAAATACACCATAATGTATTCTAATCTTCATTCCATGCTTGATTCTTCATCACTCGAACATCTTTACTTCGATCTTGATTAATTCTCCGTTTTAATCTTCAACCAAATATTCTCTTTGCTCGAGAATGAATTACCTTGCAACATCATAAATAAAATATACTATGTCTTTTGTGGTTAGGTCATCTTCAAAACTCAAGGGTCAACAAAGAGTATTATAAACGATTGTAAATCTGTATTTGCAATTTTTTACTACATATGAAAAGTATGGCAATTAACAAATAGCTGACATCTAATTATATTAGTCGATATATCTAATTATATTAATTAATATAACTAGCTAATTGTATTATATTATTTGACTAGCTGATTTATTAGATGTATATATAAAGATATTGGATTAATATTTGATACTTGATAGATAATCCCGTTGTTTTTTTTATCCTTTTCACTTTTCTACACGCATCTTCTAATGCACATCTTTAAACATAAATATTTTCATTGTATATTAGCAAAAATTATGACGATTGAAGATTAATAAAGTAGTATATGAGACAAATAAAAAAAGATCCCACATGACTATATGTTTTCTTATAAATTGAGAAAGATTGAGAAAATTCTCTTCTAGTATGAATAGTGTAAAGATTCCAAGTGAGAAAGATAAAAAAAAACAGAGGGAGTACAATTGTGTAAAAGGCCACCAAGGATATGGACATGGTTCATTATTGCATTTGGATGTAACTTGATAAGGGTAGTAATTTTCATGAATTTTAGGACATAAATGAAATTTAGCAGTCACTCTCAAACCTCTAATGTGCATGTTGTGTAGTTTCTTGTTTTAATATAAATACTCCTTTAAGTGGATAAAAACCACGTTTTACACTATTATTCAATTTATTAGTTTTCTAAGTAGTTTTTCTTCTCTCAAGAACCATAATTTTAGTTTTTAGATTGTTCTCGTTCCCAAATACATTGGAACTCTTACTAGAAATAATTGATTTCAAGATTTGTTAATTAATTGGTATTTTTTCTCTTCTCTTATCGTTCTCCTCCTCTTCTTCATTATTAATTATTGATACTTGCTTATTTAATTATAATTATTATGTTTTCCCAATTATGAGTGAGCAAGTCAATTTCTAGGGATTTGGGTAACTAGGTATACATATGAGGGATTAATTGAATGATTATTTGCTTTATTAATTTGTTTAATTCTTGCTATTGAGCTATTAGTCTTAATATGCAAGTTTGGCCAACTTTGTTTGATTATTATTGCAATACAAAATTGTAGAACGAGAGGTAGAATTTTATTTTAGCTCACATTAGTAGGTTTAGCGAACTGTGCGAGGGCGGATTAGTGATATTTGAGGGAGGTAATGTTCAAGAGAAATTACATGTTTCCTAGTTAGATTGATCTATTGAGTTTCTTCAGTCATTCTTGATATTCTGAATTGCATAGATAGTGGAACGTTTCCCTAGTCTTTGATTTCTTTGATTTGATTATTTGCAATTAGTTTAAGAAACCAACTCCTCTTATAGTTTAATATTAGTATCTAGATATAATATTTTATCTATCTTCTTGTTCATTCGTATCTGACTTCCTTGATTGACTACCCAATTAGTGGAACTTAGGCTATTTTTTATTCGGCGATGCAACTTTAGACTGTTAAGGTGTCCACATCGATGTGTGATAGCCAAGATATTAGGTACCTTCTCCGATCCCCTCCTTTAAAGAGGTCACGTCTCCATGAACATTAAAGCTTCGATTCTAAATGCACTTGAAAATTACTAATACAAATTTGGAATTGCCAACCTCCTCAACTAAAAAAAATAATTAATTATTTTAGTTGAATGTAAAAAGTATAAATTTTTAGGAAATTTCATTATAATAGGAAATATAAGCAAACATCATAAACTAGTAATGGAGAATTGGTAAGACAAGAGAAGAATATCAATTGAAGAACAAATCTTGAAACCAATTACTTCTGTTTAGACTTCAATGTATTTAAGAATGAAATTAAGCTAAAAAAACTTAAACTAGGGTTCTTGAGATAATAAAAACTACTTAGGAAGCTAATAAACTAAATACTAGGGTAAAACGAGGTTTTCCCTACTTAAAGGAGGACTATTTATATTAAAACAAGAAAATATGCAACACGCACATTAAAACGGTATGAACCGCCCAACCCGACGTTGTCCAGTCATTTTTCGTAGAACTGAAACTACGAACCGACGAGTCAGGCAAGATCCTGCTCGGCGGCCGGGCCCCCGAAAAGTATTTTCTTTTCTTATAAATATTCTCCAAACAATGAAATTAAACTAAGTAAAGTCGCTCAGCCTGCCTGGGCTGATTCTGCCCGATCGGGCCGTCATCAGGTTGCAAAAATGCATAATTCTCTATCTTCAAAACGCCATAACTCCTTCATTATTCGTCGAAATTAGACAATTAATCACTCATCGGAAAGCTCTTGAAGTCTAGAATCTAATATAATTGAAATCACTGTATTCGGGTTTATAGAACTTGAGTTCTTATTAAAAGAGTGGACGTGATTTATTTTTCTAGTTCTTTCACTATCCGTTTTGCTTCAAAATTCTTCCAGCTTAATGCTCGTGTTCTCAGAGTACATCTCTCGTAGTAGTACATTATTAACCTCGCCTAATTAAACCTAACCTGACCCAACTTAGCTCAACCCGATATTGACGTGAGCTCTCAAGCCAAAATTTGACCCATCCCAAAATATTTTGGACCTGAAATATATCTCAAACCCAATGCACCTAAATCGATCCGAGCTCAACTAAAACATAAAGTTGACCCGAAAATGACCAGATCAAATTGATCTGACCCTTACCAACCAGAACAACTCGTTCATCGATCACCTCTATTTGTACTTCTACGATGTCTATTAGTATCATATTATCGTCATCACATAATAATTTACAGATTTGAGATATTTATGTATTTTACTTTAATGTAATGTTAAGTTGTTGATCTCATTGCGCCTCAATTAGTCAATTTCGATGACCAAGCAAGGGATGACACGAGAGGCTGACAAGAATATAATTCGAAGTTGCACAAACTAATTAAAACGATGGGAACAAGGACATTTATAGCACCCTTTTTATTGGGTGAACGATATATTAATGACCTCCGTCTCTAAAAAGAATTTCAATCCTGTAGAGATTATGCCTAATTTTGAAATCGTAACTAAGCGGTTCGTATCCAAATCGGGTTAAATCACTCAATCTTGATCTCCTAATATTAAAGCGATTGAAATGACTAGATTCAAACCCATTGAATCCAATTTTGGCTTGATTCAAACCAAACTTAACTTGACCTAAAATTGACTCGATGAGTTCATCGAAGTTGGACTTCATTCTAATTCTACCCAACCCTAAGTCTACCAAGTTACTAACTTATGGTTACCCATTCTAAACCTAACCCGAACTCGAAATAAAGTGTACCAGCTTTAAAGTGATTCAACCCAAACTGAATTGACATGATTTCTATTGAACTTGAAATTTCAAAATTGTCAAAGCACAAATTTGATAATTTATATCGTTTATTTTTTTCCCTCTGTCTCACATTGATCCATATAGATTGATAATGTGAACTTATCACTATTCACATAGTTTACTTTGACTATTATTTTCTGTTAATATATCAAAAAAAATGTTAGTATATAAGATTTGAATTTGTTTTAATGCATATTTTCAAATTATCAATCTTTATTATATTTTTTCCGTATATATAATCAAGAAATTAATGGTAAAGTTTTCCATTAGAATATGTCAAAGTTGAATATCGATTAATATGAAATATACGAGAAGTTATTTGCATAAATAATAAACATGTTACATTTAATTAATATAAATTGAGACTACCTCGCAAACTTTTCCATGATAACATTATTTCTTACGAATTTAATTTCAAAAAAGTAGGCAAAATTAGTATATAAATAACAAGAAAGTTAAATACATCATGTACTCGAAAAAGGAGCTACGACACGATTTTTCATGATAAAACTAGTTATTAGGCCCGGGCTACGCCCCGGGTAAGAAAAATTTTCATTTATTAAAATTATAATTTAAGATGATAACACTAAATATTATTTGGTCTAGTAGTTAAGACTTTAGTGTATGTTCTTGAGGTCCCGAGATCAAACCTTACACTATGCAATTTCTAATTTTTTTTATTGTTGTGGATTACATGGAGTAAAACTCCCTTAGGGAGAGCGCCACGTGGCACCGTTTCTGGCTTACACACGCCTTTTAATATATTAGTATAGATATTGTGAGTCAATGATAACATCACACACTTTCCTTTTATACAACACTTTTAAAGCGTGTTTATTGCACATGCCTAAAAACTATTAGGTAACTATAAATGGATTTTACCTACTTTTTTTGTCTCGTTTTCCTCTTTTACCTTTTTTAAAAGCAATGCACTTTGTCCCTGCGAAATCTAAAGATAATGTAAAGAAATAGGATTTTTCTACGTTATACCCTTGTATTTATTTGACGTCTACATTGTTCTTGTACCCTTACATTTTTTAAATTATACAAGATACCCTTTAACATACAACATTTTATACACTTTGTCCTTACTATTAACTAGAAGTTAATTATTTTCTCTATAAATTATAATCTAATAATTTGATCTTGCGTATAAAATTTAATCTTCATTAGTAAAACTATGAAAAATTTAGTGAAGCACCTAAAGATAACAAAAAGACCGGGATATAATATAGAAAATCCTAAAAAAAAAAAATGATACAATGTGTCTATGCCAAAAATCGCACAAGGGACGATCATTGGTTGGGACGTCGATAACTAGATTAAAGCAAGAAAAACAAAGGAACAAATTCATATAAAAATAAAGAAAAGATAGACAAGAATAGGTGACGCGGAAAACCCTAATGAAGATGGGTAAAAACTGCGGGTGACTTGCTTGTCTACTTCGATAATCTAATAATTTGAGTGAGAAAATATAAATGTCCTTGGTTGGCTCCTTGATTCTCTCCAACTACTTTAACCTTGGTTGCCAAGTAATCATTTATCCCATGTGTCATTTGAATAGTCAACTTTTGTCATGCTGGTATCGGCCCCCAATGTGTTCTCCATATGATTCATTTTAAACGTCTTTCATGTCATGATGACACCAGAAATTTTTAGCGTTTTTATCTACTTTGAGACCTTAGACTTCTTTGAGTGATTGTGTGTAGTCATAGTTGATGTCGAACCCCCATGACGCTTATGTCTTTGACTGGCATTGTACCTTGTACTCAAATTCTATAAGCATAATTGTTAATTGTTTTCAAAGTCATGACAAAAAAATATCATAAGTTACAATCTAAAAGTCATTAAAGTTAAATCAAACTATCAGGCCCCCCTGTGGTGACTTTAGGACAAAACAATGGTTTTCACATATCGAACTTAGTTTTGGACTCAAGTTAGCCACAAAATTAGCTGACGCTTGTGACTTTAGAATTGTCCTTGGGCAGGAACTGACAGTGTGAGCCTTGATGCTATAATTTCTCCATTCGTCCTAACAAACTTGCGTTATCTCCAAACAAACGGATTAATGCAGTTAGTCATATCCGAATCTGGAACATATTCAATTGATATCATGATGTTAAATTGTAGTTTACCAAAGCAAATGTAAGTAACCTAAAAGAGAATTACCTTATTGTCATACCAAGTAAGAAGAAGTTACTAATGCGACGCACGAGTGACGGTTTGTTACAGAGTAGACGTCTTTGGTTAAAGACTAGCACTAAGGTGATGTCACTATTTGATCGACGTTGGACTGTTTATCGCGACGGCTTCATTTGTCCCAACGAACTTTTCTGTTGCGACGAACTTCTTGGTCTGTTAAGAAAACTTGTCCTGGTAAACTTTTTGATCGCGACAGGCTTATTCATATGTCACACTAGGCTTCTTTATCCTGTCGTGACGACACTACAACCTTCTTCATTCTGTCATTACAAACATTTTTGTCGTTTCAGGCTTTTGATTTGTCACGACAACTTCAACATTTCGAATAAGTCATTGACGAATAATTAAATCATGGTAAAATGTTCGCTTAGTTGGTGGCGACGTTATGGTCGATACCTCTTGCATCTCCGCGAGAAAAAGCAAGATAATTAGAAATTAACAAATACAACTTTGTTAACTATTTTGTCGTGTAGTCATAAAGTCAACGATAGATTAGGTCTTTGCGTCATCACAAACAATATCTGCTTAATTGGATCGACTTCACCAATGTGACTGTTGATCTTCAACTTCATGACAATGTCAGCTCATGCTTGGACTTCGGTCACACTATGACGCCGCTTTGTGCTTTGGTTTCGCTAAATTTTCGGATGTCAACCGGCGTCTGGACGTCAAGACATATTCTGTCGTCGCCATGCACACGGTCGTGACGCAAAGAAGATGACAAATCACTACAATAATGTTTCAAATAAAGCTATATGACAGATAGACTGGACTTTGTATTGGAAGAATTTTTGTGGATATGCACCTAGAGGGAAAATCCAGTCATCGTCCCCACGGTGGGAGCCAAATTGTTTATGATGAAAATTGCACAAGGGACAATCATTGATTGGGACGTCGACAAATAGATTAAAGCAAGAGAAACAAAGGACGAAATTGAAATGACAAAAATAAAGAAAAGATAGACAAGAAATGGTGACATGCGTGGAAAACCCTAACGAAGATGTGTAAAAATCGTAGGTGGCTTGCATGTCCACCAATCCACTACGATGTTAGCGTTAAATCCATGTTGAATACATGTACATTGGATGTTTATATGATGCTAATCATTGATAATCTAAAGTATTTGACTAAGGGAAGAGTTATATAAGAGTATCTTTGAGAAAATATAATTACTTTTGATGATCGTGGAGTGAAAAGTATTTGAGTGAGGATGGCCTTTGGTGATGTATTTTTTCTAGGTTGTCCCCTCTGAATCCCCCTTAAATAATGCTGATGTGTTCTCCTTTTATAGCTCGCTAGGCGGTTGTTAGTGGTTGACCAAAGAGACATGTGCCTCCTACAATGTAGGACATAGTGGTTGTACATATGACTTACTCTTCTTGCTGCTTGTGGACTCCTCCAAATAATGTATATTGCTTTGACACGTTCTAGGGATGTAGTAAGTGCGTCCTTCATTATAGGGATGGTTGAAACAACTTCGTTCGGTCTATTGCTCCTTTTCGCCGGCTGACTGCATCCGTCACGTTGGTCAGTAATGCTTACGTCACATATAGTATAAATCAGTTATAAATGTCCTTGGTTGGCTCCTTGATTTTCTCCAACTGTTTTGACCTTGGTTGCCAAGTAATCATTTATCCCAATGTATCATTTGAATAGTCAAGTGAGTGGAAATAAGGATACCACACACATAAGAACAACTTTTGACTCTGTTTTGATGTTGGTAACCGCCTCCTAGTATTTAGGTATTTCTTCTGCGTTGGTTATGTTGTTGGTGTCGACTGTTGGCTTTCGGACGTCGCGACATCACTTTCTTGTCGTCATGACATTAATAATATTTCATCTGGACATCGATTGTCTCTCGTCTAAACGTCATTCGTCTGTCGTCCAAGCGTCATTCGTCTGTTGTCCAAGTGTCATTCGTCCAACGTCCAGACGGAATCAACTGTCATCTAAACGTCATTCAATTGTCGTCTGACGAACTCAACTGTCTTTCTTGGTGTCATTACGTTACTAATCTATTGTCTGGATGTTGTTCGTTTGACGTCATGTCTTGTAGATTTTGACCACAACATTTATCCCCCATTTGCCTAATTGAAGCATGCCGAAGATTAGGAAAATAGCCTTTGCCTTTGAACTTCATGTCTATTGTTCTTTCGAATCATTGAGTAGCGAGGTATGATTGTCAGTTGGTGACTTTAGCCATCATACGTATTCTGGTGACATGGCCAATAAAAGACTCTCAAAATGAATACATAGAGCGAAGTCAAATTATATGTCATATAACATACGTAGGGGGAAATTTTGGCGACATGGCCACTTAATATTTCATAGAAATATTTTTGGCGACATGGCCACTTAAGATGTCGTAGAAAGAATTTTGGCGACATGGCCACTTAAGATGTCATGGAAAGAAGTCTGGCGACATGGCCACTTACGATGTCGTGGAAATAATTCTGGCGACAATTGCCACTTAAGATGTCGTAGAAAGAATTCTGGCGACATGGCCACTCGAAGCATCATCGAGGGAGATCTGGCAAAATAGCCATCTAAACTATTGTGGGACGAAGTCTAACGATAAAGTCATATAAAGTATGGTTGAAAAAAGTCTGGCGATAAGCCACTCAAGATGTCAAAGCATGAGATTCTGGCATAAAAGCCTTCAGAGTGTCTTAGTGTAACGTTAGTCATCCTATTGTAACCATTATGGTTCTTTCTAGGATGCCTTACAATTGATTTTGCCTTGTTTTACCATGAGGCAGATGTTATCTCATAGGTTAGATATCATAAAAGAAACATGTATACATGTCTTCGTAGGTGTGAACACTTTGTATGTTTGAACATATGCATGCATTAGCTCAGGATGCAATAGCTTAAGTCAACAAATGAAATAATCATAGGTGAATCTGTTGATATACTGTGTTAAACTCAAAGGTCTTATTGGGTGCTTTAGTGAATTTAGTCATAAATACAATTCCATGCCAATATTCCATCATAGCAAACCATGTCATTTAATGTCAATTAGCCAATGCATTATCCATTGTTACGAAACTTCATTTACATTGAAACATAAATGTCATGACATATAAAATTTCATCATTGAAACATATACTATGTGTCTAAATGCGCCCATGTATGTCTATGCGTGTCGTTTAGGTGTCGTATGTAAATACTACGTGTGGTGTGAGCATATGTATATTTTTACCTCACGATGTAAAGTTTGAACTTTAATAAATGAAGTGATCATCAGCAATATCTGGACTTAAACTGTATGTGCTTAGTAGATGCATGTGAGATAAAAAATGAGTACCTTTGTTATGTCGTCATAACTAGTAGATCATGTGAACTAATGTAATGTGATGCTATTGACTTGATGAATGTTCCATGCTTTCGAAACTCGTGTAATCGATGTTTGTGACATCATGGTTGGTCACTATGTCATTCTGGTGCTTAGCGATTATCATCGCATCCTCTGGTGGCAGGCGTTGTATCGTGTATTGATACGTGTCGCATCGTCTTCGGACTAGCATTGCTTTGTCTTGAGGTAGGCGTTGCATCGTCTTTTGATGGGCGTCATGTTGTCGATCTGGTGAAAGGCGTCACATCGTTTGGAGACAAGCCTAACATGATCTCGAGACAAGCATCACATCGTCTGGAGACCAACGTCATGTCGTCATCGTGTCGTCGTCACTAAGTCTATGAAAGAAAGGATACAACAACGAATGTTCTTACGGTAAACAAGTTAGTAGTGCTTGTCAGGACCAATATAAACATATGTAATAGATAAGAAACACAATAAGGCGTTCAAATGTTAGCAATGAGTGATTCATAAAGGTCAATGATAAGAGTAATTTAATATTGCATAAATAGATGAGAAATTGTTTAACTGTCATAATGAGTTTCAACAATGTTAGTGAGTGGTCATGGTACACCAATGATTTGTTTTCGTTGTAGTGCCTCAGTTGTTGACTCTACATTGTCGTCCCCTTAAGACCTGTAATATTTGAGATTCTATGTCATTTATACCGTCATCTAATATATGGTCTCGCTTGCGTTTAATATACTCGTTGTCTACTGCTCTTGACGCTAACGACGAACGCTGGTTTTTGTGATGAATGCCTTATATCGTGTCAAAGAACTGATGTTTGGTGTTTGAAGTCAATGAACAAGGGTACTTCTCAAGAATTGGAATTTTGTCAATGTCATTGATGCACGATTGATCCGTAAAACTAGTTGTAAACGCAAATTTCTTTGGAGGTGTAAGTAAAAAGTACTTTAAGAAGTATGCTAGAACTATACATATTATAAACAAGGGATAGTGAAAGCCGTCGAAACATATGTAAGAGATGATAAGAATCATAAAGGTAAAAGTAACATAGACAAACAATTGCAAAGAATAAAGTGAAACGAATCAAATCAACAATCAAGGAGGAATGAAAGTATTAAAAGATTGAGTGACTTTAGGATCGGGTTCTCAATGATGATGTTTTGATATCTGCATGGATCCTCATAGTGCTAAGTGTGGGTGTTAAGTCCATTCGTCAATTCTGTAGTATCATTGTCATTGAACATGTCATCATTTTGTCAAACGATTTTCAATCTACAGTTTAATGTTAGTCTTTGAATGTCTTATCGTTGATAAACAATCTTGGTGAAAGAACTGAGTCTTGCAATTGACTTTAGTTCAAGCAAAAGTAGTAACCTCTTTGTCACTTTTCGATACAGAAGAGTTGTTAATGGGATAATAAACAAAACAACAGTAAATGATAGTTTAATTACGTTATGGTCAAGTGTGACGGATAATTTACATAATAATTCTTCATCCCATTCATCTTAACCATAGCATAGAAAATAAATTTTTGAAAAGAGTTTTGTAGCATACCTATGTGGCATTAACAATGATCACAAATTGCAACTTACTTGATGATGTTAATGGTTAAAGACATTTCGATGTCAAATTTTGTCATGCTAGTATCAACCCCCAATGTGTTTTCTATATGATTCTTTTTAGACGTCTTTCATGTCATGATGACATGTAACAGCCCGAATTTCCCCACCAGCTTACAAAGGATTAAGCACAGCGAAAGAGACTCTAGTCGAGGTAACTCGGACTATTACCATCACACTCACCGAACAACATCGGAGAGTGTGGAACTCAATTCCCAACTCTATTCAAATAAATTAACTATTATAACTACACTCTGATTCTCATACTCTATTCTCATAAATTTCTACAGAAAATCCGGCAGAGTTTCCTTTGAAAATAGGACAACGCTAAAGCGAGAAATAATATAAACCTGTTGCAATTTCAATTTATAAAATATTTTCAAATCCCAAAGCTCAACAATTTCAACGCTTTCGCGGAGCAACAACCAATAGAGAATCAGGAGCACTAACTAGCGACTCTTAAATGTAGAAATAGATTATAGAAAATAAACAACTAACTATTACAAAGTCAAGCGTCCTCACTTCGATAGCAACTATAATACTACTCCAGCTTGTATCAGCTTCAACTTGCAAAGGTTAACTTTCGGCTTCAACCTGAAACATTTAGGAAAACTGCCACCCACCAAGTGACAGGCCACAGAAATGACAAAACAACATATACACATCAGCAAAGCTGAGTACTAACCCGTAAACAAGAGTAACACATGCTTTGGTGGTTTTTACTTGAAAACGACTCTCACACAATCAATATAAGTTCAACAATCACACCAATCATAGCATACTTAGCAGCAATATTCTTGTTGAACATACATATTACATTTCCAAATTCCACGTTCATAATACTTCATCAGTCATATAGTAACAAAATTCAATAAGACGACTCTCAACAATGACACGTTTTTATATTCTCATTTAATCAACCTTTCAACTCAGTTACTATATTTTCACAAAATCCGATCGTTTGGCATGAACGCGAGTGGAGAGGGGTACCACGCAGTACCAGCTGTCTCCAAACTAGTGAGGGTCGTCACCCAGCCTTTTATTATTATGCTTGCAAGACTTACCCGGACATGTCCTATAACGCCAGGATTAGCCCCTCCTGGAAGGCAACAGCTAGGGACTCTACCCGCCCTAACTCGGGGTGCCTATTCATGCCTCACTTTCATATTTATAAAATAAGATATTTTATGATTCATACTTGAATCCTCAATACACATAACATAATATCATATTCGACCTTATCTGGTCTTAACTCATATTTGAATCATTTCCTCATTATCATACCAAATTATATTTTCAGAAACATAGTATTTTCGAAAAACTCCAATGACTGAATAAAAAGAATACTTTTATAATAATCCAATAGCAATTCACAACTAACTCATAGAGATACATCTATAATCACAGGCATTACTATAAACGATATATGATATCTAATATTCATATAACGCACACAGGAGCATTTAAATATATATGCTGAACATAAAGGTTACATCCATCTATAACATTATGCGAAACCTCAAAGCATGATGACTTGATTTCCCATGTCATCTTGAATTATATACGTCTACATAGCCATCCTCCAACAATCACCTCAAAATAACATTGATAATCAATAACCAAAATTAGACTAATCTAAACTATAAAAACGTAATCGTAACTTATTCCCAATTCACAAATGATCAACCTTTAACATTCTAATTTCCTTAATCCTTAATTATAACATAACTTCGATGATATTAGCTACATCGCTTGCATCCCAATTCATAATCACAATTCTAAATTATATAACTAACCCAACTAAACATAACTCACAACCTTACCTCAATCAAGAACATAATTTTGCTCCACAAATATATTGAGAATATGAAGCTAGCTCGACTCATAAATAAACCTCAATAAACTTATTTCTATCTTGCACTCAAATCCTTAACCAATCGAATAACAATTCCAATATTATAATCTCCTTCATGATCCCAATGATACTCCATTCAAAATCATCCTCCACTAATCAAGACTATTAAAGTAATTAGCAACTTGTATCCAACCTAGTCATTTCCCCTGTAGATAACCATAATCGTCTAACTCTTATAAAGACATATTTCAAATCGATACATATATGCTTTTCAAATTCCAATTATCAACATAAACACAACTGGTAGTAATTAATCATGTCAAAAATATCCACAACAATATTACTAAGTCTCTCAGTTAAATTAACTAACGAGAATAAACCAAAAACACACAACACAAGTTTCATTGATCATAGGTTAATTATAAGTAACTAAATATAATCCATGTTATACCATTAGGTGAGTTCTTATTAACACAAACAGTAATAAAACCAAGTACATATCATACTCATGGTCATACATAGCGAGCTTATCTCATTAAAACAATGTCATTATCTAAGTGGGACTTCTTTAAGGTAATTCTTAACTCACTTTGATTTATGTAGTTAAACACACACACTAATTCGCTTTAGTGAATCACTAGTCAAGTAGTCTGACTTTATCATCTTATTTCATTTATAGTTATCAAACTAAAATACTTTATTAACCACATCTTCATTAATCGAATCCATAGTTAATAAAACTAACTCAAGTACTCTTCACATTGCTAATAAGGACTAATTAATTCTCTTTCTAACTTAATAGGAGAAAACTAATTAAACACATGAACATCATACACTTCTTAATTACTATTCTTTTAACTTATACTTCAACCATAAACTTGGACTACTACCACATTTATTGGTAATTTTCTATCAACATTAAACTAAAGATATTTGAACTACTTTTTACTAACTCATATCATTCCAATTTCGTCCTTCATCAAATTAACTACCTTTATTAATCTAATTCCAACTATGTAATTTACTCAACAAAAACAATTCCAATTTGTTATCCAAAACAACTTATATTTACTAATCTTCCGCGAAACTAACATTACATCAATCTAATTTATCAACTAAGTTTGAGTGCATATCCAATATGCATTTCCCACTAACAATTCACAACAATACAATGGTACTCTATTTATAAAATCAATCAATATAAACACAATCCAATTTAATATAAACAAATTCACCAACAACAATAGTTCAGCCCCATTAATACCACATAATCATCCACCACAATTCATCATCAAATTATCAACCATTATCATGATTCAAAGGAAGGAAATTAAGATCAAAAGGAAGGACCAAAAGTTAGTACCTCTGCTCATGAGAGCAGCGAAGAACAAAGGGATGAAGAGTGGTTTCGAGGCTTCGGCGCGGCAGAGCACCGACGAGCAGCAGCGGCAACCAACCACAACGACGACACAAGAACATGGGAGAGAAAGCAGGGCTCACCGTGGTGCGACGCAAAGAAGCGGCAGCAGCAACAACAAAACAACCACAACACGACAACAGACGGTGGTCGCGGGACAGAGGGGAGAGAGAAGAACAGGGCGGCAGCAACAACGACGTCACTGGCAGTGACGACGTGAACAAAGGAAAAGGACTCCGGCGAGCTGAGAACGGCCGACAACACCGCCGGCTTGTAGCCACCGGCACCGACGCGCGAGGAGAGAGAGAGAAGAGGAGTAACTGGGTTTTGGTTTTGGGGTTTTACGGGGTTTTGAGTGAAATGGGTTTTCACGGGTTTTGAACTTTGGGGTTTGGTTTTCTTTTGGCTTTTATTTGCTTAATGTACCGACACATAAGTTGTGATGGGGTATTATGGGTCTTATCCAACCGAAACCAAAGGATGAGAAGATGGGTTTTGCTTCTTATTAACCGATAAACACGATTCGGGTTTTGGGTTAGATTTTCTATTTGGGCCAAATACCACTCAACTTACACTTAAAATCTGAAAATAATAATAATAATAATAATAATAATAATAATAATAATAATCTTATAAAATTAAACATATAAATATATTACAAACACGACAATATAATTCAAATCCAACTCAAATAAAATAAGATTTTCGAAATATAATTATCTTAATAAATATAATTAATATTTAAATAAAGGTACTTAAAAACAGGGCTATTACACTCTACCACCCTTAAAATAAGTTTCGTCCTCGAAACTTACAAATAATTATTTTCATAAAACCAAATCTCAAGCTCGCAAGACATTATGCGTCCAGCCTCCATTCTACCATCATCTTCTGATTCTCTACTTCAACTTGATACGCGAAATCAAGGAGCAAAGAAAATCTCTACTTCGACTTGACTCGCAATATCAAGGAGCAAAGAGCAAAAGGGCAAACTTGTTGGCATTGGATTTCAATCATCTCACCGACAGAGATCTCGTTTGAAATTAATTTACTTAAGCAAATCATACAAGTTTTCTCGAAATACACACTTTTAAGTAAAATAGTATCATGAACAATCAAGTCATAACAAGATAATAATATACACAATAGCAAATATACACAAAATTCATACCCATTTAAATAAATGGATTCATATAGTACACGCGTAAGCGCAAACACTCATACGGCTTGATTCATTTATACCTAACTCTTTAGCCAATTCATTAGACCTATATTCAACCCCTACACTATGATGTGGAGATCATAGTGTATCCAAGAACTACTCAAGCTCTGATACCACTTGTAACAACCCGAATTTCCCCACCAGCTTACAAAGGATTAAGCACAGCGAAAGAGACTCTAGTCGAGGTAACTCGGACTATTACCATCACACTCACCGAACAACATCGGAGAGTGTGGAACTCAATTCCCAACTCTATTCAAATAAATTAACTATTATAACTACGCTCTGATTCTCATACTCTATTCTCATAAATTTCTACAGAAAATCCGGCAGAGTTTCCTTTGAAAATAGGACAACGCTAAAGCGAGAAATAATATAAACCTGTTGCAATTTCAATTTATAAAATATTTTCAAATCCCAAAGCTCAACAATTTCAACGCTTTCGCGCGAGCAACAACCAATAGAGAATCAGGAGCACTAACTAGCGACTCTTAAATGTAGAAATAGATTATAAAAATAAACAACTAACTATTACAAAGTCAAGCGTCCTCACTTCGATAGCAACTATAATACTACTCCAGCTTGTATCAGCTTCAACTTGCAAAGGTTAACTTTCGGCTTCAACCTGAAACATTTAGGAAAACTGCCACCCACCAAGTGACAGGCCACATAAATGACAAAACAACATATACACATCAGCAAAGCTGAGTACTAACCCGTAAACAAGAGTAACACATGCTTTGGTGGTTTTTACTTGAAAACGACTCTCACACAATCAATATAAGTTCAACAATCACACCAATCATAGCATACTTAGCAGCAATATTCTTGTTGAACATACATATTACATTTCCAAATTCCACGTTCTATAATACTTCATCAGTCATATAGTAACAAAATTCAATAAGACGACTCTCAACAATGACACGTTTTTATATTCTCATTTAATCAACCTTTCAACTCAGTTACTATATTTTCACAAAATCCGATCGTTTGGCATGAACGCGAGTGGAGAGGGGTACCACACAGTACCAGCTGTCTCCAAACTAGTGAGGGTCGTCACCCAGCCTTTTATTATTATGCTTGCAAGACTTACCCGGACATGTCCTATAACGCCAGGGATTAGCCCCTCCTGGAAGGCAACAGCTAGGGACTCTACCCGCCCTAACTCGGGGTGCCTATTCATGCCTCACTTTCATATTTATAAAATAAGATATTTTATGATTCATACTTGAATCCTCAATACACATAACATAATACCATATTCGACCTTATCTGGTCTTAACTCATATTTGAATCATTTCCTCATTATCATACCAAATTATATTTCAGAAACATAGTATTTTCGAAAAACTCCAATGACTGAATAAAAAGAATACTTTTATAATAATCCAATAGCAATTCACAACTAACTCATAGAGATACATCTATAATCACAGGCATTACTATAAACGATATATGATATCTAATATTCATATAACGCACACAGGAGCATTTAAATATATAAGGGAAATTCCCACTAGTAACCCTGTACTATGGAACAATTGCAATGGTAAACCGTTTTTCTTTTGTGTTACAAAAATAACCCTATACTTAGTAATATTATACAACTGTGACATTAATGATGGTTTAATCGTTACTTCAACCATTAGTATTATTGGTTTACCTAACCCAGATTAACCAACATTAACTAATACAAATAAAATGTTCTTCAATACTTCATCATAGTGAAGAAAAATCTAATAATACTAATGGTTGAAGTAACGATTAAACCATCATTAATGTCACAGTTGTATAATAATACTAAGTGTAGGGTTATTTTTGAAACTTAAAAGAAAAACGGTTTACCATTGCAATTGTTCCATAGTACAGGGTTACCAGTGAGAATTTCCCAATATATAATGCTGAACATAAAGGTTACATCCAGTCTATAACAGTTATGCGAAACCTCAAAGCATGATGACTTGATTCCCCATGTCATCTTGAATTATATACGTCTACATAACCATCCTCCAACAATCACCTCAAAATAACATTGATAATCAATAACCAAAATTAGACTAATCTAAACTATAAAAACGTAATCGTAACTTATTCCCAATTCACAAATGATCAACCTTTAACATTCTAATTTCCTTAATCCTTAATTAGTAACAATAACTTCGATGATATTAGCTACATCGCTCGCATCCCAATTCATAATCACAATTCTAAATTATATAACTAACCCATAAACATAACTCACAACCTTACCTCAATCAAGAACATAATTTTGCTTCCACAATATATTGAGAATATGAAGCTAGCTCGACTCATAAATAAACCTCAATAAACTTATTTCTATCTTGCACTCAAATCCTTAACCAATCGAATAACAATTCCAATATTATAATCTCCTTCATGATCCCAATGATACTCCATTCAAAATCATCCTCCACTAATCAAGACTATTAAAGTAATTAGCAACTTGTATCCAACCTAGTCATTTCCCCTGTAGATAACCATAATCGTCTAACTCTTATAAAGACATATTTCAAATCGATACATATATGCTTTTCAAATTCCAATTATCAACATAACACAACTGGTAGTAATTAATCATGTCAACAAATATCCACAACAATATTACTAAGTCTCTCAGTTAAATTAACTAACGAGATTAACCAAAAACACACAACACAAGTTTCATGATCATAGGTTAATTATAAGTAACTAAATATAATCCATGTATACCATTAGTGAGTTCTTATTAACACAAATAGTAATAAAACCAAGTACATATCATACTCATGGTCATACATAGCGAGTTTATCTCATTAAAACAATTCATTATCTAAGTGGGACTTCTTAAAGTAATTCTTAACTCACTTTGATTTATGTAGTTAAACACACACACTAATTCCTTTAGTGAATCACTAGTCAATAGTCTGACTTTATCATCTTATTTCTTTATAGTTATCAAACTAAAATACTTTATTAACCACATCTTCATTAATCGAATCCATAGTTAATAAAACTAACTCAAGTACTCTTCACATTCTAATAAGGACTAATTAATTCTCTTTCTAACTTAATAGAGAAAACTAATTAAACACATGAGCATCATACACTTCTTAATTACTATTCTTTTAACTTATACTTCAACCATAAACTTGGATTACTACCACATTTATTGGTAATTTTCTATCAACATTAAACTAAAGATATTTGAACTACTTTTACTAACTCATATCATTCCAATTTCGTCCTTCATCAAATTAACTACCTTTATTAATCTAATTCCAACTATGTAATTACTCAACAAAAACAATCCAATTTGTTATCCAAACAACTTATTTTACTAATCTTCCGCGAAACTAACATTACATCAATCTAATTTATCAACTAAGTTTGAGTGCATATCCAATATGCATTTCCCACTAACAATTCACAACAATACAATGGTACTCTATTTATAAAATCAATCAATATAAACACAATCCAATTTAATATAAACAAATTCACCAACAACAATAGTTCAGCCCCATTAATACCACATAATCATCCACACAATTCATCATCAAATTATCAACCATTATCATGATTCAAAGGAAGGAAATTAAGATCAAAAGGAAGGACCAAAAGTTAGTACCTCTGCTCATGAGAGCAGCGAAGAACAAAGGGATGAAGAGTGGTTTCGAGGCTTCGGCGCGGCAGAGCACACGACGAGCAGCAGCGGCAACCAACCACAACGACGACACAAGAAATGGGAGAGAAAGCAGGGCTCACCGTGGTGCGACGCAAAGAAGCGGCAGCAGCAACAACAAAAACAACAAACACGACAACAGACGGTGGTCGCGGGACAGAGGGGAGAGAGAAGAACAGGGCGGCAGCAACAACGACGTCACTGGCAGTGACGACGTGAACAAAGGAAAAGGACTCCGGCGAGCTGAGAACGGCCGACAACACCGCCGGCCTGTAGCCACCGGCACCGACGCGCGAGGAGAGAGAGAGAAGAGGAGTAACTGGGTTTTGGTTTTGGGGTTTTACGGGGTTTTGAGTGAAATGGGTTTTCACGGGTTTTGAACTTTGGGGTTTGGTTTTCTTTTGGCTTTTATTTGCTTAATGTACCGACACATAAGTTGTGATGGGGTATTATGGGTCTTATCCAACCGAAACCAAAGGATGAGAAGATGGGTTTTGCTTCTTATTAACCGATAAACACGATTCGGGTTTTGGGTTAGATTTTCTATTTGGGCCAAATACCACTCAACTTACACTTAAAATCTGAAAATAATAATAATAATAATAATAATAATAATAATAATAATAATAATAATAATAATAATCTCATAAATATATTACAAACACGACAATATAATTCAAATCCAACTCAAATAAAATAAGATTTTCGAAATATAATTATCTTAATAAATATATTTAATATTTAAATAAAGGTACTTAAAAAACAGGGCTATTACATGACACCAGAAGTTTCTAGCGTTTTTATCTACTTTGAGATCTTAGACTTCTTTGAGTGATAGTGTCTAATCATAGTTGATATCGAACCCCCATGACGCTTATGTCTTTGACCAGCCCTGTACCTTGTACTCAAATTCTATAAGCATAATTGTTAATCGCTTTCAAAATCATGACAAAAAAATATCATAAGTTATAATCTAAAAGTCACAACAATTAAATCATACTATCATGTCCCCCTGTGGTGACTTTAGGACGAAACAATGATTTTCACATATCGAACTTAGTTTTGAACTCAAGTTAGCCACAAATTTAGATGATGCTTGTGACTTTAGAATTATCCTTGGGCAGGAACTGACAGTGTGAGCCTTGATTCGGACGTGATGACACGACACGACACGATACGACCTTCTTCATTCTGTCACGACGACTTCGACTTTTCGAATCAGTCATTGAAAAATACTTAAATCATGGTAAAATGTTTGCTTAGTTGGTGACAACGTTATGGTCGATACCTCTTGCATCTCCGCGAGAAAAAGCAAGATAATTAGAAATTAACAAATAAAACTTTGTTACCTATTTTGTCGTGTAAGGTCAACGACTGATAAGGTCTTTGCATCATCATAATCAATAACTTCTTAATTGGATCGACTTCACCAATGTGATTGTTGATCCTCAACTTCATGAATGTGTCAGTTCAAGCTTGGACTTCGGTCACACTATGACGCCGCTTTGTGCTTTGATTTCGCTAAATTTTCGGATGTCAATCGGCGTCTGGACGTCAAGTCATATTCAGACGTCGCCATGCACAAGGTCGTAATGCAAAGAAGATGACAAAATCACTACTTTGACACTGATGCTTCAAATTAAGCTATATGACACATATACTTGATTTTGTGTTTTGGAAGAATTTTGTGGATATGCACCTAGAGGAAAAATCCAGTCATCGGCCCCACGGTGGGAGCCAAATTGTTTAAGCCGAAAATTGCACAAGGGAAAATCATTGGTTGGGATGTCGATAACTAGATTAAAGCAAGAGAAACAAAAGACGAAATTGAAATGACAATAATAAAGAAAAGATAGACATGAAATGATGACGTGGAAAACCTTAATGAAGATGGGTAAAAATCGTAGGTGGCTTGCATGTCCACCAATCCACTATGATGCCAACGTTAAAGCCACGTTGAATACATGTACATTGGATGTTTATATGATGCTAATCATTGATAATCTAAAGTATTTGACTAAGGGAAGAGTTATACAAGAGTATCTTTGAGAAAATATAATTACTTTTGATGATCGTGGAGTGAAAAGTATTTGAGTGAGGATGGCCTTCGGTGATGTATTTTTTCTAGGTTGTCCCCTCTAAATCCCCCCCTGAATAATGCTGATGTGTTCTCCTTTTATAGCTCTTTAGGCGGTTGTAAGTGGTTGACCAAAGAGACATGTGCCTCCTACAATGTATGATGTAGTGGTTGTACCTGTGACTTACTCTTCTTGCTGTTTTGGACTCCTCCAAGTAATAATGTATATTGCTTTGACACGTTCTAGGGCTGTAGTAAGTGCTTCCTTCATTGTAGGGATAGTTGCAACAACTTTGTTTGGTCTATTGCTCCTTTTCGTCGGTTGACTGCGTCCATCGCGTCGGTTAGTACTACTGACGTCACATAGAGTAAATCATTTGTAAATGTCCTTGGTTGGCTCCTTTATTCTCTCCAACTGTTTTGACCTTGGTTACCAAGTAATCATTTATCCCATGTGTCATTTGAATAGTCAAAGGAGTGGAAATAAGGATCCCACAAACATAAGAACAACTTTTGACTCTCTTTTGATGTTGGTAATATAACCACCTCCTAGTATTTAGGGATTTCTTCTGAATTGCTTATGTTTTTGGGTGTCAACTGGTGGCTTTCTGGCGTCGTGATGATATTGACCTTTGGTCGCGACGTCACTTTCTTGTCGTCAGACATTAATGATCTGTCGTCCGGACGTCGCTCGTCTGTCGTCCAAGCGTCATTCGTCTGTCGTCTAAATGGATTCAACTGTCATCCAGACGGAATCAACTGTCATCCAAATATCATACATTCGTTGCTCAGACGGACTCAACTGTCTTTTCAAGTGTCATTACGTTACTAATATATTGTCTAAATGTCATTTGTCCAACGTCATGTCTGTTAGATTTTGACCATAACACAATGTAATAAAAAAACATTGGGCTTGCCACTTTTGCACCAAAATGAAACGAAAAGAAAGACTCGGGAATATATTCTACAAAATAAAGTCGTTAACTAATCACCCAAATTCCAATGTATTCTTCCCTCCATTTGTTAGTTAAATAAATAATCAAAACACAGCGCACACAACCAAATTCTGATAATGGAGAAGGGAGAGAGAGCAGCATCAGTTGATCAGTCAGCGCTCATATTCCTGGGCACCGGATGCTCCTCTGGCGTGCCTAGTGGAAGGTGTTTAATTCAGCCGTCCGATCCTCCTTGCCTCGTTTGTTCTATGTCGTTGAAACTACCACCCTTAAACAACCCGAATTACAGGTTTATTATCTTCCTTTTCTCCCTTTTTCTTTCACTTAATTTGTTGGTTTGTACACCAAATTTAAATCTGTTCTGTTTGGTTTGTTTTTGTTTGGTGGTTGATAAAGTCAACTATATACACCAATCTCATGGTGATGTTTTGATCAATTGCTACGTAATTGTTTTTTTGGTTGTCCAAAATATACATCTTTTAATTTTGTATTAATAGAGAAAACTAAAGCTTAGTCGGTGCGTCACATAATGCACTTCCCAAAATTTTCCAATACATATAAGTTTAGGAGTTAGTTGATGATGGGTCATTTGTGATTTTTATAATAAACAATCATTGTTATAGAATGTTAACAACCTTATTGTTAAGATCCAGAACCGATCTTACGATCCTACGACTATTCAATCTGGAAGGACTCCACCGATCCCACTCCTATGTAGGATTTTAATTTTGCAGGATTTTTCGGTCCTACCCAACAAAGTCACATAGTAGAATTTCAATATAATTTTGTGACTCTACGATCTAATCCTATCGTAAAACGATCACAAAGTAATTTCACATAATATATTTCTGCTATTAAATTTTGGTTGCATATTACTTTAATATTAAAAAACTATTACCATATTTGCTAATAAAATAAGTCTGTGTAAATTTTTAACGTGAAGTTCTCATCATATTCTAGCGTAGTTATATCTGTTTTACCGAATTGTAGAATCTTACTATCCTACTAACCCCTACCATTAGGATTCTAATCCTGATAACATTGGTTAAAAGTGTTGTGTTGAACCAATAAGATCAAATATGGACTCAGTGAGAAATACAAAAATGTTTTTTATATTAGTTGGCTACTTACTGAGTTGGAGCAATTAGAAGCTTATAAAAAAGTAAACAAGATTGCACATTATAATATGTTACAGGTAAAAGTAAAAAATTATGGCCAATGTTGATGAATAATGATCTTGACCACGCAATGAAGTAAAATTTAGATGGATTAAGGGAGTAGGTATACAACAACAAATAAACCAAGTATTTTAATGACATAATGGAAAGGTTAATATGAATCCACTAATGACTTCATCAATTTAATTATATTTTGTGCTTGCGAATCAGCTAATCTGAAATTAATGTTCTTTTTTTTTTTTTTAGATTTAAAATCTGGAAACTTATTGAGGTGTACTTTATGCTCAAAGTAAGATCTAGAGTAATATGAGACAGCAAGGATGATCAACATTTGAACTGTCCAACATGGATGAAGGATGTTGAATATAAGTAGCATAATAGATAATGAGAGAAAAGATATGCTTCTCATCATCTCTTGTAATTACAATATTATAGGAAGCATAAGCTAGTCTGCTACAACATCTATTCCCAATCTATTTGATATTGAGAGAAACCATATGAAATCTAACTTAGCCTTTAATTTAATGTTTGAACTTGTTATTCAGTCCCTAACAAGGAAGTTGTGATACCTTATGTAAAGAGTATGAGTAAAAATAGGGAGAAATGCTAACAAAGTGTAATGCTAATTGTTTAATAAATGGATGATATGGAGTAACTATAGCCCTTTGCTCCATATTCATTATATATTTATATACTCCAGGTTCTTATTACATACGAAAGCTGCAAGTTCTGCTCATTTTGATATATGACTTTCAAGTTTCAAATGAGAAAATTAGCTGTCCAACTGAGCAGAAAAGGGCCTTTGATGTATCCTAAGCTACGTAGACCCTGGTGTATTATGGACACTCTCCTTTGGTCCTACATCACTTAGAAACTTCTTCCTTACTAGATTTATAGAATAGTTTGGCCACAACTGTATAGGTTGTATACAACAAGTGGCTGATGCTGTGTGGACTTGGGTTCAATGGTGGAATCACACATCAGTTAAAAGCTACTCTTTGAATTTAGTATTTCATCATATTTCATGGTTGAATTACACATCAGTATACTTTGGAAATGGCAAATTGGCCAAAGACACTTCCAATTTGTGCAGAGACAAAAAGGGTGGAGGGTGGAGGTTGGGGGGGGGGGGGGGGGGGTCTTTGATAATCATGTGGCTTCGCGCTTCCTCTTTGTCTGTTGATGCTGCGACTATAATATTTGGTCTCGCTAATCTGAATCCTATGCGAGTATGCGTAAATGACTATAAGCTTCTTTGAAACTCACAGAGATATAAACTTGGTGTTTCAATGCATTGGGATGTTTGAATTAGGTATATACTAAGTGGAACTAGGTAATATTGACCTGAGCGTTGCCTTTTCTTTTCATATTTATTCATTTACCTTATCCTGCATAAGGAGTTTCAAAAGAAAATTCTTCAGATTGATTCCTATGTCTTGTTTGCCCAATAAGTTTACCAATGCAGTTAGTAACACTCGCTCCCTGCATCTCCCCTCCGGACAAGCTATGTTCAAATTCCATATTAATTAAGTGAATAGGCAAGTAACCTAGTATTCTTTTTCACTTGGAGTAAATAGACACATTAGTTTTTTCGAGATAACCATATATGAGCTAGCCTTCTCTTTACTCTTTCAAATTTTGTAGTCATATTCCGTAAAAAACTATAGAATTCTCTTTTTGTTCTCTATTAATCTAGTGCAGGCTTCAGTAAACGGACATGACATGATGCATTTATTTTTAAAAATCCTTCCTGTTGGTCAGTAATAAACACATTAGAAGGCAAATAAAGTAAATGTGTAGATGGAAGGGGACACAAAGTGCTCTAGGAGAGGAGTGAATCGAGTGATTGTTTTTGGATAAACTCTGTTCGAAGAAATACCATACTCATACTGCATCCAGTCCTTTTACTCCCTTTCTTTATATTCTTTCTAAGCATACTGTGGGAAGATTACTTCTGAGGTAACATGCAACATCTCTTACAAGGCCACCCATCAGGTTCACCTACTCTAGGAGAGCTAGAAAGAGTTTACAAGGGCAAAAAGGGGGAACTTACTAGGCTGTAATTAAATAATGTAATTTCAGTAAAGATGACTTAATAAGTCTGTTAGTAATGAAGAAAATATGAGCAGAGAGTCTGTAAGTACTGGGGCCCAGTTGAGGGATATAAATAGGAGAGTAAGATATTATGTAAGGCATCCAAAAATACAGTAGAAAGAGAGCTACTGCTGATTGGGAGAGCTCCACAATCCTCTCGAAAGCTTTGTGGGTTGTATTGGGTCCTCTATTCTGGAGGTCGATACTACAATATATCCAGTTACCTATTTTAGCCTATACTCTATACTGATTTCTAGCATAACACTACTCAAGTTAGCTACTACTGATCGATAAGCCAGTTAGCTAGGGTATGGATAGAACAAGGATGTAGTTGTTGCTAGAACCGTGAGTGAGAAAACCAGTGATTGTTATATGAAATATATTACACTTAGAGCTTGTTTGGTTAACAACCTTCAAATGCATGAGAAATTAAAATTCCTAGGAAGTAAATATATGTGTTGTTGTTTGGTAGGCAAAAACATGGGAAATAGAACTTCCTAAGAAGTTCCATTTCCTACAAAATGGAGGAAATAATTTACCTAGGCCCCTTAGGTAAGTGGAAATTCCTATGGGAAATAGAACTTTCCATGTTCAACCAAACAAAAAAATGTACTTCCTAGGAAATAAAATTTCATGGGCAATGCAAATTCATGGGAAGTTATACTTCTGAACTTCAACCAAACGAGCCCTTAATAGTTTATAATATAAGTGCTCGGGTTTTAAGATACTTCACTCTCAGAGATGTTACTAGTGATTGTTTTACTTGAATAGATTATTGTTTCAAAATTATTAAGCACACAATTATATGAAGATATGTTGCTGAAACACTTTTTGTTAATCCGCAGGTGCAATACATCTTTGCTCATAGATTATTGTCAGATCAATAATGAGCATAACTATATAGTAATTGATGTGGGCAAATCATTTAGGGAGCAAGTACTTCGATGGTTTACATTCTATAAAATTCCCCGGGTTGATTCTGTGAGTTTACATCTTTGCTTCTATCTTAAACAAATAAAAGCTGTGCAAATATTACAGGGAACTTGCATGAGAGGCTCCACTCTTTTGCGTTTGTTTGAGAGTTTGCTCTTTTTGTCTTGACATATATTCATAAGAATATAGAAAAGGATCTGCTTCACATCTTTTAAGGGTACATACCATTGTACTAATTAGTTAGTATATCATATGGTTAAGAATTTTTCTTCACATGTTTAGTTAATCTCAAATAAATTTTTACCTGCATCAATATCGGCAAGATGTTAATAATAATATATACTTCCTCCGTATCTGAATAAGTGACATAGTTCTCCCGAAAAGCTCTCACATAAAAGGAGAAGTGTGTCACTTATTTAGATACAAAGGTTAATGTTTACTTTAATGTTGGACTCGCGTCCTGCTGAAAGATGTTTATATTCAAACGCAGCCTGATGTGTCGTCAAAATTGACATGGAGAGCCTTAATGTTTGCAGGGAAAGATAGTTGAGTTGTGGAGGTTTCTCAGTTTATAAGTCTGAAGGTCCTAGATAAAGTTTAAGGTGCAGTGCCTATTACCTAATTGTTTAGCAAAACCCTTTTTTTCTTCTGTTAATCTATGTGCCTAACAGCCCAACTCATATGATTATTGTCGTGGCTTTTTTTTCCGACTCTTATCCTATCTTGTGAAGGTACAACTTAGCCACTACATAAATTGTTGTCAATTTTTACCGTGCCATAGAATGTAAGAAGTCAAACATCCTTGGCGCCTGGCGGCAGCTATTGTTGCTACATTTAAACTTAATTGAATACACTATTGTGTATCTAGAAGCAGAGAGAGTTGGTTCTTGATTATTGAACATTTTAGCTTTTCTTCTGATGCACCTTGCAATGGTAAAGATTTAAGGCTATTTAAAATACTGCAGGTGTTATTGACGCATGAGCATGCTGATGCAGTCCTTGGTCTCGATGATTTACATTGTGTGAAGCAATTCCACCATGATGTTAGTCCAATTCCACTTTACGCTACTCAAGATTGTCTTGATAGGTATTGAATTATGGATGTTTTTTAACCTCTATATGTCACTTTCAGAGCATTGAAACAATTAACTTGCCCACGAACTTCTCTACTCTGTTAGAACTTAGAACCTGGCCATCAACACAGCCATTTCCAGTCCAATTCTGATATTGTGGTCAGGATCCCTGTAATTCTGTACCTATTATGTTCTTTTAACAGCCAGAACTGTGAGTGTAGCCAAGCTTGACACTCGGACAAGTGTCCGCATCCAATTTAGTATGCGATTCCAGCTAATATAGATTTATTAACCATACAAGCACCAAAAGTATGGACATGTAGAGGCACCTTTGTTTTACCCCAGTCTCTTAAAAACTCTGTATTTCGTTTGTTATGTTGCCATTTATATCTCACTCATTAACAGGTTTTATATATCTTTTTGCTGATGATGCTACGACTACTACAGATATAACAGATGTTATACATCGCTCTTTTCCTGTAACAGTGTTGTGCTAAGATTTCCTCACCTATCGAAGAAAGAGCTTACCAAGCATGAAGTAACAGGAGAAGTAGCCCAGGTGGATTGGAGAATAATTGAAAACGATTGTGAAAAACCATTCAGTGCCTCTGGACTCCAATTTTATCCTTTACCAGTAAGCTCCTCTTTTGATCTATATTGAACTGCTTATTAGAGTAATTATCCAATAAAGTTTGAAAGTACACTAGATTTGAATACTGTGGTTGAGAGTCCGCAAGGTAGAGTTGTATCTGAACCATACATTTCAAAATCAAAGGCTCAAATTGGTAGGAGGGAAAATAGGGGGTGGATTTTGATGAGAATAAATAGAGGGGATTTGGAAAGATAAATATATGAGACATTGATTTTTTATTCTTTGGTTGATATTGCTCAAACTCTACCTTGTAGAGTTATTTTAGAACTCTAGATGATCCAAACACATGTTGTGATGATGAGAGAATTTGGAAGGAAGGGAGGCTAGGAGGGCGGTAGACTTATTTTCCCTTATTTAGATATGAAAGGGTTAACGGGAGAAGAGGGAAAAGAACAATATTTTCTTCCATTTCTAATAGGTAAATAGCGGGATGGTATTTTAAAATCCACACCCTTTGGTCATAGGGACGAGTGCTAGTCGAGTTGAGCAGCTTGCAAACAACTCAAATTTGACTCGATCAATGCTCGGTCAAAACTCGACTCAGTCAATATTTGATCAAAATTCGACTCAACACTTTAACGAGTACGAGTTGAGCATGACCTTGTTCGATTCAATAACTGGATTCAAGTCGTGGAGAGAGAGAGTAGGAGGTGAAAGTTCGGTGTACGGTTTGGATTAGGGCCTAATCTAATCCGATCCGAAAAACGTTTGGAGTTCAGTTTTCCAATTGGAATCTAAACCAATTAGAGTTTGAATTTGATCCAATTCGATCCGAATTTTCATACTCTAGATTGGATTTGGTCCGAAAATCTAATTTTTTAATGCTCTAGTTTTTTGATGAAATAAATTAAGCACGATAGCCCCCTAGTAGATTTAGGAATGTTGAATTAAGTGTTTTTAGGATTTTAGGGGAATGTTTGAAGTGTTAGGCATACTAAGCTATGGACTAGGCTTTTTTTATAAAAAAAATTCATTTAAGCACTTAAGCCCAATTCAGATACATAACACAATGCATATTACTATTCAGTTATATGGGATTTTTGGATCTAATTACCCTCAATCCAATCCAATCCGATCCGAAAAACCAATTTTTCAAAAAGTCTCAATCCGAATCCAATTTGAACATAGTTTCATTCCGATCCGAATTACAAATTCGAATTGGATTGGATTGGATTGGATTTTGGACTTTCATCCGAATAACTTTCACCCCTTAGAGAGATTGAATAGTTGAGGGGTAGAGGTTAACGGTGTAAAATGAGTACAAAGGGGTTAGTTAATCAAATTTAACCTGTTTACTAGGTTTTAGGTAAAAAGGAATGATATAATAAGATAAGGTTTTAAGGTGGGATTATTTTGAGATTATCGGGACTTGGTGGGATTATTAAAATTAATTTTTCCTTTTTTTAAAAAATAGCATGATGCAAAGGAACTTTTTTAATTACCCTGTTTGTTGCTCATATTTTTTAACACTTGGGGAATTCGACACAAAATAACTGAACTGATTGCAAATTAACTGAATCGAACTAACTGAATTGAACTGATTGCAACTGAACTATACTGAACTGAACTGAATTGAACTGGACTGAAATGAATTAAATTATAACTAATAAAAATGATAGTGGGAGCTGACTGAAATAAATTGAATTGAAATTACCTGATTGTAACTAAACTAAACTAAACAGAACTGAATTGTTCAATTATTATGCGGGTATTTAAAAACATTTTTTGGCCAATTCCATTGTAGTGTAAAATTGCTTTAAAAAAAAAAAAACCGTATTCCTTATTTTTCTTTTATGTTTCCTTATTTCTTGTTCCTTCTCTCACTCAATGATCCCCCTTAATTCCGTTTTGTGAATATTCACGTGACAATATTAAATGTTCACACATTTCTTAGTAGTGTTAGACAGAATTAAGAGTATTTTTTTTTTCAATTGGTCTTGTAAGAGATCGCCAACTTTTAATTTAAAATTAGGCATGACTCAAGCACAATATTAAGAATAGAACATGCCACCTATTTTAGTATTAGTGACTAATTTAATCTATTTAGGGATCAGTTTAATCTATTTCATGATTAGTTTAATCTATATAGTAATAACATTCTTTAACCCATTAAGTGACTAGTTTTACCTGTTCAGTAAGAATACCAAGTTTTTTAAAAAAAAAAAAGTTGTCCGTTGAAGTTTGAGAATCAAGAAATTAAATAAAGGAAGAAGAAGAGAAGGGATGAATAGGATAGTGTTAGGTTAGAATGAAATGATATGCACTTGTTAGAAAAATTCAGTCTTTGATTCGTCTAATTTTATATTAAAATTAGACTGCCTATTCTAATAATTTGTGATTTTTATCGTAATATTTTTATAAAAGTTATTTTGGAATGATATATGTAAGTATAAAGTATAAATAGAGGTGAAGTAAAAACAAAAATTATTTAGTTTTCCATTGGTAGGATGTAAAGTGTTTTCCATGAAAATGAGTTTTCCTTTTCCTTTCATTTTTCGTTGTTTAGTATGATAAGGGGTGTAAAATAAGTTTTCCATCAAAAGAGCTCTAGGTGAAAATTACTCTCTCTTCTCCTTCTATTTTTCTCTTTTCTATAACTAATTTTTACATTGAATCAAATAAAAAGGAAATTAGTTTCACAATTGGATTTTTTTCCATGTAAATAAATTTTACATGAAAAATTATTTTACATTGAAAATGCTTTACATCCAACTAAATGGAGCCTAAATTCCTATTATTTTTGTACTATATTAACTGGTTGTAGGTTGATAATGTCATTTGACATTTATCTGAGATGTTTGTCATCGTTATGAATAAATTTTAATGTAGGGGAAGAATTATAAGTGCAAAGTAACTACACTAAGAAATATAGAAGGAAATTAGGAAACTTTTAAAAAATTGAAATACATAAGATAGGTTCAAATGGTTGGTAAAACTTTTTATACTCACATGAACCCAATTTTTTTAAGGATTAATTGATAAGAATAATCTCATCTTTATCCGGTCTTCTAAATGTGATCCCAACTTTCCGTAATATGAAAAAAAAATCCCAACTTTGGGATATATTTGATCAAAATAGGTCATTATCGTTTTTTTTGAGGGGAAACAGTAAGCCATATTATTAGTTAACATCCAACTCCGCCAAGGCTAACACACCTTGCGGAAACAAGTCCACAAATATTTGTTCCACCCCATTTGATGGGTGTAAACGAGAAACAAAATGTGCTACTATATCCCCCCCCCACCCCCTCCTTTTAACATGAGAAACATGAAAATTAGAAAAACTATCCTCAAGCAAACAAATGTCTTCTATAATGAAATCAAGAGGAGAGCGCCCAAATTTCTTCCTAACAATCGCCTTGGTAATAGTAGTCGCATCACACTCCACCTCGACCGCGTCAAATCCATGATGCTTAGCCACCTCCATCCCCAAACGAGCTCCCATAGCTTCCGCAAGAGACACTGACCAACGTGCCTGATATCTCTTCACCGTGACCAACAGCACGGTACCAGCTTCATCCCTCACCACTGCTCCAACACCAATAGTCCCCTCCCCCAACATAGCAACATTTGTGTTGATGCGAACACATCCTGCATTAGGTCCTATCCAACTAGACCGAGAGAGGAAATCTAGCCCAGCAGGAGCACGGAAAACCGATGCTGCATAGCTCTTATATTCATTCACAAGTTTTAAAAACCCATGACACTTACTGGCACATTGCTCCATGGTTCATTAAAGGTGACAGAGTTTCGGTACGAGCAAGCCGCTCATGCGAGGGCCATGAAAGAGAGAAGGTCTTGTTTTTCCAATCTTGATCGAAGCCACACAAAGAAATCCATGAAAGAAGAACTTGGACCATCCCTCACATAATGTATGAAAGGGGAGTTTTCCCATATAGAAGAGACAAGAGAACATCTAAGAATAGCATGAGTGATAGACTCGTCCTCCATTTCACAGTGAGTGCACCTTCCATCATCAAGGATGTGCCGATCTTTGAGTCGTCCTTCTATTGCTAAGGACCCCGTGCACGCTCGCCAAATGAAATGATGGAGCTTCGGTTGCCCCTCCACATTCCAAACTGCTCGCCATACCTCCCCATTATCTCCCCCAAACCGATCCATCCATCCCCGTAAGTGACCAATTCGACCCAACCAATAGCCCGACTTGGTCGAATAAGCTCCATCAACCGCAGGCCACCAAAACTGAACATACCGAGGGCTTGCGTGCACTAAGAGGAATATCGCGAACCAATCTAGCATTGTCCTCTGTGAAGTGAGTCACAAGTGTTGCTTCATTCCATCTCCCATCAACACCAATGACATCAGACACTCGAAGATCTGCAGGACTTTCTAAGTTACGAGTAGGAACAACTGAAGAAGACTCCCCCAGAAGCCAAGCTTCATCCCATACCCCAATACTTCGACCATCTCCCACTCTGCACTTCAACCCCTCTAGCAACAGAGCTTTCGCTCCCCAAGTACTTCGACATACATAACTAGGATCAAAACCCCTCAAATCACTCAAGAAAGTAGAGCGGGAAAAATACCTAGCCTTTAACACCTGATGAGCTACAGAACTCGTATCACACAACAACCTCCACCCCTGTTTAGCAAGTGAAGCTTGGTTAAACACCTTGAGATCTCTAAACCTCATCCCCCCATGAGACTTCAGCAAACACAACTTCTCACAACTTACCCAATGCATTTTTCGTTCAGTTTCCTGTGCACCCCACCAAAACCTAGCACACATGGAATTAATTTCATTCAAAATATTGTCTTTAATAGCAAACAAACTCATCATATAAGTGGGAGTAGATTGTATGACCGCCTTCAATAATATTTCTTTCCAACTCTAGACAACAACTTCTCCTTCCAACCCTGCAGCTTCTTCCATACTCTCTCCTTAAGGACTGTGAAAACCATCATTTTCGAACGACCAATCACTGTAGGTAGACTTAAGTATTTTTCATGTCTCTCAACCCCCTTGACACCAAACAAAGAACGAATTTCCAACTTCCTGCTATCATTCACATGTTGACTGAAAGACACTTCAGATTTATCAAAGTTTATCTTTTGTCCAGATGCTCTTTCAAAATTCTTTGATCATCATTGAGTTTATAAATCATGTTGCGCTTTTTTCTGTGGCTTGCCTTGTCATGAAAATAAGCAGTATTTTTATCCCCATCTCGCATTTCATTCGCTCGAGCTCGTGCATGCCAGTAAGATTCATGAAGTCTATTCAATTCATCCAATTCACGCACAATTTCCTTACATCGCTCAATCATTAGCCCATCAGGAGGATTACTTTCCACAATTGCAATTTCTCCTCCTTGAGTTTAATTCGCTTTTTAACGTCTCCAAAGGTGGCAGCAGCCCACTCTTTCAAAGCCACGACACAATCCTCCACCGATTCAGCAATATTCGATCATCTGCCATTGTTCCACACCTGTTGCACCACATTTTGACAATCTGGGTTTGATAACCACAACGCTTCAAAGTGAAAACATTTTCCCTTATTGCGACGTTGCTGCATTGACTCCGTCACAAGCAAAATTGGAGCATGATCAGACTTATATATAGGAAAATTTTTAACCCACGCGTGAGGAAACAAATTCCCCCACCCATAACATGCTAAGAAGCGATCCAATCTATCCCTAATGAATGTTCGAGGATCATTTCCCCGCTGCCAAGTAAAATCACCACCCCTATACCCCAAATAATTGAGCTCACACAACTCCACAACCTCCCAAAAAGCATCAATCTGTCTTTCCCCCCTCACAGCCCCCCCGTCCTTCTTCGAAGCATGAAGAATCTCGTTAAAGTCACCAAAAAAAATCACGGGAAGGGTAGTAGCATCCCTAATCTCCTCCATCAAACCCCATGCCAAATGTTTATTCGACGCCTCCGGCCATCCATAAATCCCCAAAGCCACACATATTGGAGCATCCATCTCATTCCGCACCTCCACAGCTACATGACTTCTAGTGGTGGTGGTAGTGAGTGGAGCGACTGGGTTTTGTGGCAGTGAGGTGGATTTGTTGGGTTATGTGGTGGTGGCTTATCCTTTATTTCTTTCCTTCTAGTATGTTAATTTATTTCAGCTTTGTTCTTATAGAATTATTTGGTTTTTTATGTTATAAATGTGTATGGATTTTGTGAAAAACTGGATGGATCTTCCAAGTATGTAAAGATACACTTTTCTACAAGTATTTTACCAACCCACTATGATTAACGGATTCACGGTAAACACATGTGAGATACGAAGAAGAAATCTATAAAGTTTGGTTGATGACAAACTTTATACACTACAATGTTTTTTAAAGATGTGTTTTTATAATGATATGAGAGAGACAGATATTAGAGAAATATGCCTTGATTGATACAATGTAGATAAAGCTTATTATATTACAAAGGTAACCTATAACTGTTAGCATGAAATTAGGCTAAATATATTCACAACTACCTAATTGAGAAGATATATTGTCTTTACATTCCTGATAATATGTACATATATTGTCAAGGAAATTAGAGATAATTATGCTAATAAACGTATATCCTCTAGGACACCCCCGCAGTCTTATCGGAAGGGTGTCGTACGCTGTGACTGTCCCAAAAATCAGTAAAAAGTACGCGCATAATCCCTTTTATAAAAATGTCTGCAATCTGATAACGGGATGGAACATGGAGAACACGAACTTCTCCACAGGCGACTTTCTCACGAACAAAATTAATGTCCATTTCAATGTGTTTAGTATGTTGATGTTGGACAAAATTGACGGACAAATAAATGGCACTTACATTTTCACAATAAACCAGAGTAGCTTTCATGAGTGGATAATGAAGTTCCAATAAAAGATTCCGAATCCAGCATGATTCGGAAACCACATGCCACACCCCTGTATTCCACTTTTGCATTATACCGGGAGAGAGTTGATTGCCTTTTAGAGGACCATGAAATCAAATTGTCAGCAAGAAACACATAATAGCCAAAGGTGGAAAGTCTAGTGTCGGGACATCCACCCCAATCTGCATCTGTATAGGAGATGAGTTTATCAACTGAAGATTTATAAATATGCAAACCCATGTCAAGCGTACCCTGAAGGTAGTGCATAATGCGCTTGAGAGCATTCATATGTTAAATTTTTTGATCATGCATCCGGAGATAAACTTGCTGGACTGCACAAGAGATATGTGGTCAGGTGAATGTAAGATATTGTAATGCTCCTGCAAGTTTTCGATACTTGGTCGGATCCTCATAGGGAGTATCATTTGAGCCATGTTAAGCCTTAGTGTCAACAGGTGTTGGACAAGTACTGCAGTTTGACATGCCGGCTCGATCAATAATTTCTTCTGCTTACTTTTTTTGCGACAAAAAAAGACCAGTATCATTACGGGTCACATACATGCCCAAGAAGTAACTCAGTGGGCCAAGGTCCTTCATAAAAGAATTATATCATCAACATAAAGCAGAATATATGCAATCTCAAGGCCTTTTTGATAAATGAACAAGGAGTGATCGAAGTTATTGTGGGTAAATCCAATAGTTGCAACACAATCAGCCAAACGCTGATACTAAACCCGAGGAGCTTGTTTTAGGCCGTAAAAACACTTCTTCAATAAGTAAACATGATAAGAATGAGTTGGATCATTGAAACCCATTGGTTGTTGCATATAAACTGTTTCATTTAAGTTGCCATGAAGGAATGCATTTTTGACATCCAATTGGTGAATAGGCCAATATTGAGATAATGCAATGCTCAAAACAGACCGAATAGTAGTCGGTTTAAAAACCGAATTGAAATTCTCGTCACAGTATACTCCATTTTGCAGAGACCTGCAATCACCTATGATACGAGCTTTATGCCGCTTAAAAGAACCATAAGATTTTCTTTTATTAGAGCATTATATTCACATTGGAGGGTCTAACATTGCATTTTTCCAATTTGAGCATTGAGAACACTCAGGGGATTTTTGGGTAGGGGAGATATGGGGGTGGTGGTGGTTAATGTATTCAAATTGTGAGAATATTGGTTGTTAGGTTTGAATATACCGTTTAAGCTTTGGGTGGTCATGCGTTGGGGTTGGGGATGGTTAGGTATGGTCGTGTAATGTGGAGACTGGGGTGGAGAAGAGATGGTAGTTTGTAGGGAGGAAGTATGGGTATTAGTTCCAAAGGAACTGCTCGAGGTATGTTGGGGGAAAGAAACGAGTTGGACCAGGTTTGGTGATGGTTCAGTTGCAATAGAGGAAAGAGTAGTAGAGGCGGGCCTCTCATGGTGGGTGTTTTGCACTTGGGCCGAAGAGATATTGGGCCTGGGTGGTGTGACAACAAGAGTGGGGGATTGCGTTAATCGACTAGGCTCAAGGGAAGGAATTGTTGGGCCAGATATGGGAGAAAAAGGAGAGAGAGGGGCTGATGAATTTGGAGAGGAAGAACTGGGCGACAAATTTGGTGTGTGTGATGCGTTATGCATCAGAAAGTGAGAAACACCATCTCTAAGAAATCATAGTCATAAGATTTTGGAGTATGTATTTTTGAGAATGGAAATTGCATTTCATCAAATTGAACGTGGCAACAATGAATGATTTTGCCACTTAATAAATCATAACATTTGTAGCCACGTTGATTGCAATATGTTTATGGTGGTAGAAGGAAAAAGAGGAAAGCATAGACAACTAAAGACTCGGAGATGGGAGTAAGTAGGGTCTTGTTAATAGAGAATTTATGTAGGAGATGAATATCCTAAAACTTTGGTTGGAAGGATGTTAAGAAGGTAAGTAGCCATTTTAAGGCGGCATGATGCCAAAACGAGGGAGAGATAGAGACATGAGCAAGTAAGGTGCGCATGATGTTATTAATCGATCGAATGTGTTGTTCAAATTTTCCATTTTGAGGGAAAGTTTGAGGACACGAGAGTCCAAATTGCATCCCATTAAGTTCAAACAAGTTTTGGAATGGACCATTAACAAATTTTGTACCATTGTCACATTGGAAATTCTTGATAGTTCTTTCAGATTGTGTTTGAATGAGAGCGTGGAAGGATTTATATATAGAGTAAGCTTGAGATTTTTTAGCGACGGGAAAAGTCCACCAGAATTTACTAATCAAGACATAGTATATAGTAACAATGGCCTCACGAACATGGAATTGGTGATGTCCAAAGATCACTATGAACTATATCAAAGGGGAAAACATCAAAAGACATAAAGTTCCTGAATGGCAATTTAATATGCTTCCCGAGAGGGCAAGAGGAACAAAAAGAAGTTTGAGACTTATTACAATTTATCAAATTGCTACTACGAAGGGAACTAATAACATTATCTCTGGATGTCCTAGACGGCTATTCCAAAAATCAGATGATAAAGTGTTAAAAACATAAGAACAAGTTGAAGGAAAATTGGCTCGATGTTTGGTCATGATAGGATATAGATCTCCTGTGATGTCACACCGCAGAAAACCCAAACGGATCAAACTCGACAGAAATCATATTATCAATTGTAAATTTACGACATAAATAAGGGTTTTTGTGAACAATGCGGAGTCGAATTTGTTGATTCTAGAAAGTGAGTTTTGGTGCATGTAAAACATTGGTTATGTTGAGGGGGTGGATATGGAGGTGAAAATAGTGCTCCTATAACCTTGAATTGGAATTAAATTATCATTACCAACAACAATGTTATGAGTATTGCTCGAATAAAAATAAGAACAAAGTTACGTGTGATGTTGCACTAGTATCTATATACCAATTTCCATCTGATGGAGACAAACTCATGGTGTGCATAGTGGCATCAATGTCAGTGGGCACAAAACCAATGAAAGAAGGTGCAAATGAGGCATTGTAAGCGTGAGATGGTCTGGTACCGAGAACACCAAATTGGGCGAGCGTGTTGGGCCTAGACTGCTGCCACGAGGTTGTGGGGAATAGGCAGGGTGGAATCTGCCAATTAGGGACCCACTGCTAACCGTATTGGGGCTACCAGAATCCCAATCTTTGTTGCCACTATTGTCGTTGTTGTTGACCTCCTCCGATGGACTGTTGACCTCAACCGCTACGACGGCCACAGTTAGTGTTACCGTTACATTTCCCGAGACTATTTTTCTTGCCTTTGTAGGTGTTTTTGTTCTTGCTGTGTGATGGATTAGAGTGCGAAGAAGAAGAACCACCATTAGAGTCGTCACTATTGGTGACAAATTGTAGTTTCTTGCAGTTTGAGCCTATACCATGCTGTTTCAAAGGAGGAAGAGGATCCTGGTTCTGAATATAGGTAACATATCCCGCAGAAGCCTCGGGAAGGCCATTAATCAACCTCAACACTATCTGACTATTGGTGACCGGAACATCAACATTTACAAGACAATCTGCTAGCATTTTAAGGTGAGCGCAATAAGCGTCATATTTGCTAGGAAATCATCGAGAGAGACCAGACTTAATTCATTTTCAAGAAGCGAGGCTTGAGGACGCTTGTTGTCTTAAAAAATGGCCTCTAATCGTCCCCATGCCTTTGTTGTTGAATCATTTTACACAAGAATGGAGTGAAGGTCTTGTGATATTGTTAGATAAATCCATTGCAAGATCGCAGCGTCAAGTCGATCCCAGAGGATTTGCTTCTTTGGCTGCCTCAAACTTCTTCTTTGTCGTTTCCTCTATTGGAGGAATGACATGACCAAGCAAATTGTGAACTCTTGCTTGTACCTTAAAAATAGATGCCCATCAATGATATTAACCAAATTCATTATCTAACGTGACAGGAATGAGATACTTCACATTAGTGATCGAGAGAGCATGGTGGAATTTGGGTTGGTCAGACATGTCAAATGGGTATGTAGGAAAGCTAACAAAGAAGAAGTAAAAAGGAAAAGTAGAAATGGCGGCTAAGAAAAGAATTAAAGCTCTGATACCATGTAATAATATACGATATATATATATATATATATATATATATATATTAATATATATATTATATATATATATATATTTATATTTATATTTATATTTATATATATATATATATTGGAGAACAATGCCTTAATTGATACAATGTAACACCCCAAATTTTCAAGGCGGAAACATCATCTTCTGGGAATGTTACTACTACAAAAAATGCGTTTAAATAACAAAGTGATAAAACCAACATAAATAAATAGTATAAATAAATTAAATTAAATTAAATAGATTAATATCCAAAAGAGAAAATAACTCTTAAACTAACTAAAAACCAGGCCTAAAAACATCTAACATTTTAATGCTCACATCTCAACCCGAGCCCAAAACCAAAGAAGATTCCCATCAACATAACCTGCAAAAATATAAAAAAAACATTCACATCAGTAGGGAGTAACTAGCAATTCTCCCTGATCAAAAGAAATCAAAGTATATTCCCCACATAGATTAGGAAGAAAGGAAAGAATAAAGTACAGGTGATCCAGATTAGTCCAGCTTGGCCCGATTTTGGGCGGGTTTTGGGCAAGTTTTTTCGGCCCAACTTTTTGCGCAAAAAATTCGGGTTACATGCAACCTTTATTTGGAAAAATAGGCCAAATTTCTGCCCGACCCGAAAATGGTCCGAAATACCCGCTAGGCCCGGCCCAAAATTCCGGAATTTGGCGTGAATTTCTTGGCCCGACTCGCGACTTCGGCCAGAAACAAGCCACTTTTGGGCCAAAGCCCAGCCCACGATTACCATTAGAATAAAGTCAAATTTATAATAATATGCATCCACAATAGCTCACAAGTAACAAAAATGAAAAATAAATAACAAGTAAATATGGTAAAATAAATCAATAATCTCAAGAGTACTTAAATAAAAATAAAAGTATGATTTGAACAAGTTATTGAGTCAGATACCGAATGCCACTGGATCACAACCTACTTCCTCAAGTTTGGCAGGCCGTAATCTCCTGGTCAATCTATGGGCTTACATTCCCCACTGCTTGTGTTTAAGAATGGTCAACTCATGATGCAGGGTAGAACACGCAGAACCCATTGTCCTCTCGGACGACAACAATTAACCAGGTTTGCCCCTAGATCGCAATCTAGGTGGTTGACAGGTTCTTCACCGTGGACTACATCTATTCTTTCAGATATTATTTTCTCAAATAAAAATCATAAATATCATAAAAGTATCATTCATCTCAATAGTATTTCATCAAATGGGATGCCACATGGCCTTATACCCAATAAATCATCCATAGATATCAATCTCTCTTCAAAATTTCCTCAAAGAAACTAAACTCACAAGCTTTACAATAATTACTTAAAATGACAAACACTTGTGTACACATTTTAAGCAAAAATATTAACATATGAAGAGTTATACATCGCTAAAAATCATCAAACAAAAGTTATTCCTCAACAACAATAATCACTAGCAACATAAACAATATGCAACATTTGTATTCGTTTGAAAAAACACCACAACATAAAACGCACAACAACAATAGCAGAGCCGACTAACATGCGCTCGGCGCCACTACTGTGTGTCTAACGCATCTGCGTATGACGCATCTAGGTGTATCTGACGCTACTGAAGAACAACAATAAATTAACTGTTTAATCATTAACTCAAATAAACGTAAATAATTAATCATTGTTAGAATAATCAAACGCAAAATAATGAAAAATTAATCATGAAGACAGTAACATAAACCATCAACCTTCAAAAGAATTCAAAGCCTTATTATAACCTGATTATTAACCTTTTATAATTAAAAAGATAAACTTAAATCCTTATTAAAATCACAATAAATTTTGTTTAACAATTAAAACAGAACCTAAATTCTCACAAAAATTAATATACAATTATCAAATCCTTAATAACACACTAATAATTTTATTCCTAATTTTCGTACCCTAAAAGTAATTTCTAACCAATAATTTTTGGGTTATTTAAAAAAGCCAATAAAATAATTAAAATTAAAAAACAAATGCACGAAAATTACTAAAATTCACACAGCCTGCATAAACCCCACGGTAATACAGATTATGTAAAGAAATAGATTTTCCGATCTTAAAATCTAATATTCACGAATTAATTACTAACAGTCACGAAAATGCAAAAATAGAGAATTTATTTAATTAAATATGAAAATGGTAAGCAAAATCTATTCCAAGGCATGACAACATACGAAACACATAACATGCTTCAATAAGTATATTTTCGATAATTATAAAACTCATTCACTAGTTATTTTATAATTAAACCATATACACATAATTTACCATTTTAACTAATAAAATAGTAAAAAGTCAAATAAAAATTGCTACACATAATATACACACATACATAATGAAGACTATTAACGTAAATTGTTATCAATAATCTCATACAAAAAGTCATTTAAACAATTCCTAACGTAATAATGTACTACATAAATATACCCTAATCTGTAACGTTTTAAGATAAGTACTAGTTACCTGGAACGTCGGGAGGAGAGTTGAGTATAAATAGATTCTAAAATACGCTTGCGGCCAAAGCCTTCTTCTTTAACTTTGAAAATTCTCATTTCGTACTACTTTGCTCCGACCATGATTCCCGGCAATGAAAAGCTTAGATTTGAATTGCTCCGGTCCGAGTGAATACCAAGATGTTTGTAACATTCTATCCAAATTTGAGAACGATCAAACGGTTAGATCTTCGGATATATTTATTTTCGTTAAGGCGTGACAGAAAAACTGGGTTGAACTTTTCTCTTCCTTTCCTCTCTTTCTTTTCTTGAAAATGGCGTGGGTACACAACAAGAATGTCACTCTTTTCCATCGCCTAAATCGGACGCTAAAACACGGGATCAGACGCTAAAGAGATTAGTGTCCGTCAACGGACGCTAAAAGGCTGATGTAAAACCCCTGGTCGCTAATTATCCAATTAGCGTCAGCTAAGCGGACGATAAAAATTTAGCATCCGAAATTTCAGTGTTAGCGTCCGACTGTAAGGGCGGACGATAATTAGCGTCTGATTATTATCGGACTCTAATTAGCATCCGATTAATGTCGGACGCTAAAGCTGTGAAACAGATGCTAAAACAGACCCCATCATTATCAGCTTTCACTTGCCCAAGGTTTTACTTTATTATTTTTATTTAATTCATTTTATATACTTTCAATTATTATTTCAAAATGAACAATGTTAGAATAACAAAAATTGAGAATTAAACTTTTGCTTTTTTTCCATTTTTGCTTTTTAAAGTTCACTCTCAATTATTATAAAAGTAACTAAATACCAATAATACAAACCAATTATAAGCTAAACAAGTACAAACAAATGAGAAATGAAATATTTTTATTTAAATATAAAAATACTTATACAATATATTGGAAAATATCCCATAATAATACAATCTGAAACAACAAACTTTAAAAATATCCCATAATAATATTGTAGGTACAAGAATCCATAATCTGGAGCTCAAATCCAACTCCAATCTTGAAGAAATCCAAATTTCAATCAGGAACAAACCCTGAAGATCTTCTATCTGCAGCAAACATGTAGAACAAAATCAAAATATTTACCCAAAAATAAATCCTAAATCGATTTTAAAAATTTTATACATAATGTTTTCCAAAAAAACGAAAAAAAAAAAGAAAAACTGATTCCCAAAAAAAGAAAAAAAAAAGAGAAACTGATTCCCCAAATAAATGAAACATTGAATACCAAAGAATGAAAAATTGAATACATAAAAATGAAAACAAAAAAACGAAAATAAAAAATTTAAAAATCAAAAAACGAAAACCATTATGAGATAAACCAAAAACTAAAAATCAAAAAAGCCAAACAACCCAAACAATCCAGCACCCCCACGAACCCAAACAACCCACATCCCAGATCTGACCAACCCACCCAAACAAACAAAAAAATTAACCCAGATCCATAACCCGTAACCAACTAAGAAATGAACCCAGATCCATAACCCACAAACCCAAAAATTTAGACGAAAGTTTATTTAAAATGGACAAAACTAAAAAACGAAAATCAAACCAAAAGAAACAAAGAAATTAACCAAAAACCGAAAATCAAGAATCGAAAAAAAAAGATAAATCAAAAACCGATAAATGAAAAAACGAAAATTAAAATCCAAAAAATGAAAAAAACCAAAATCAAAAACCAGAAACGGAAACAAATAACAAAAATAAAATAACCCTTCAAATCGAATCAGCTGGGGACGAAGCGGCAGTGGCGGCGGTTGTGTTTCCAGATCCAGATCAAAATAGAAAAAAAAGAGGAGAGATGAGAGAGAAAAGAGAGTAAATAGATGTGAGAGAGAGATGAGAGAAAAATTTGAGTGAAGGGAGGTGAGAGAATGAAAGGTGAGATAGAGAATGAGAGGATATAATGAAGGGTCGACTTTTAGGCCGTTAATTAGCGTCCGTTCAACAGACGTTAAATTTTAGATAGCGGATGCTGATTAGCGTCCGTTCTAAAAACGAATGCTAATTTTCGAAAAACGGACGCTAATTAGCGTCCACTCCAAAAACGGACGTGCAGGTGCACCGTGTATCAAGGTGCGAACGCACCTTAGCCCCTGAAATCAAATTTTAGTTTTGTTCTTTCTCGCAAGGTTTCATCAAACGCAACAACATTAACACCTAATATCATCACATAAACCCAATGGACACATTTAACTATATATGTTCCAACATTTTTTTGAAAATTCCTTCGTATAAACTGTTCTATATGCATTAGTAGATAATAGAAAGTTTGAGAATTGGACTTATTTAGCAGTTTAAAAATTTCTTCTTACTTCGAAACTTGGTTTAATTTGTTTATAATATTGCTGATTATATCGATGACTATGAACAACTTCCATTTGTTTTTCGCTAAAAATATGCAATTTGTGAACATAAATATAAAGAATGGTGAAGAACATATTCCATTTATTTAGAAATCGAAGTAGATATATGTTTTGTTTTGTTTCTTTCAATTTATTTCAAAGTCTGGAGATAGAAGGATATAATTTTATTCGTTTATTGATATTATTTGAAGTTGTAATAGAAGTATAAAATGATAGAAGGATATAATTTTAACCGAGACTATGAATAATGTATTGTATGTATGTAAAAACAGAAGTATAATATACTTTCGATATTTTATTTTCGGTGCCTTCATAAAATTGATATAAGGTACCAAAAATTTTGAACATAGGGGACCAATATAATTCAAAATCTAGCACATGGGCTCTACATTGTTTGGGACGACACTTCGATATCCATGTTTCTTCCTTCTTTTACTCTTGCTTGGACTCATGTACTTGTATGTACATAAATATATGTCTAAGTGTCTGATTTAACTAGTTTTTAAAAAAAGAACTGCATGAATTGGGTTAATATAAAGTGCCAAATTATTCATGTCTATGTGCGCAAATAAGTACATGCACCCAAATGCATGTAGAGCATGGTGCACCCTTTTCTAAACTACGTCGTTTTATCATTTTTAGAGTATAATTTTAAAAAATTATTGTTATTTGTTTCCTTAAATTTTGCAAGTAAAGATTCCTTTTTCAAATTTAAATTTAAAAGGTATATATTCTTTTACCTTAAGTATAGATGTTCATTTACTATATGTTCTTTTCATTATAACATTTGTTCTTTTATAAATATAGATTTACACGTTCTTTAATTGTAAGTCGTGTGTTCTTTTTAAAAGTAGAAAAGTTGTTGAAAAAAGTTCGTGTTCTTTTATATTAATTGTATGTTCTTCTTGGGTGCACAATGAGCATTGCTCATTGTGCACCCTAGTCCACAATCCACGCTTTGGTCTATGTGGAGCACCAAAAATAATCTGACAACTTTTTGTGGATAGATTTGAAAAAATAAATTGTTTACCGACTTGTCCCTTCCACATTGCCTTCCATCTGCTCCCGATCTCCTCTATGAATGCTAACAAAAATAACTGTAACAGGTGATGCATGGGGAGGATTATGTTGCTCTGGGTTTCCTGTTTGGTGACAAATGTAAAGTAGCTTATATCTCCGATGTTTCACGCTTTCCTTCAAGCACAGAATATTGTAAGCATCCTTAAAGCTTTGGGTGTGTATATCTTTCCTTGATTTTTGCCTGTGTAATCTTCATTTGGGTAGAAAAAGTTTCCTCTTCAATCATATCATATGGCCTATAGAGTTAGCATGCTGAGTGAAAAAAAGAACAGGAGGTTATGAAATAAATTTAATTTCAAAACGTCAAAAATTCTTGGGTGTGACTGTCTCAGTTTGTGAAACAGCTCAACTAGCAAACTAATAAGCTTAGTTTATGCCATAAATGGATAAAAAATAAGATAAATAAATGGTCTAAACTAATGGTTTAACTTATGCCATAAACTAATGGGTTGGATTTTAATAAGAACCCTCTTATGATGAAAATCGTGAGAAAATAAAAAGAGTAAAAATTTCATAAAATCAGCAAAAGAAAATAAAATATCAAGCAAAAACATTAATCAGTAGAAAACATTAACTAAGTGACTAACCCATGTGCAAGTGCCATTCACATGGAACATTTCCCTTTTTCTGCCTTCAAAGTTCTCATATGAATATTTGCTTCTACCACCAAGATCTGCACCAACGGCCGCTCTGTCCTTGCTACGCCGCAAGTTTTGCAGCAACTATCGCACCCTCCTATTCATCTATTGCAAATTATTATATGTGGCCGGTTACGCCTATAATTATCGGTGTGGTTAGCCAATATATAAGACCCACACGGATTTTCATTAGTATTTTCACTCTCTAAGCCCACACTGATTTTCATTTGTATATTCACACTCTCTAAGCCCACGCGGACTCAACACAGTTTCACTATCTCTCTTCTTCTTCTTCATCTTCAAACTTCTCTACTTCAATGTCTTTCAAATTAAGGCTTCAACAATGGCGACGCCGCAGAACTTTGACGACGGCGTACCTCCTACTGTCGACGATGCTGCTATTGTTAATCTACGAAACTCAATGAACCTTCTTCTCCGACTCGCTGCTGGAAAGCATCAGCATCTGTATAGAGCATATGCGTTACTTCCGTCGGCAGTGCCCTAAACTCTAGTTATAATCCCTTGGATTATGTTCTCGCGGGTTTACGGGAAGTTTTCTGATCAATAATTAAGTTCAGTTTCAAATAATTAAACACTAAACCTAAGAATTGCGATAAGAATGAAGCTGTACTATAAGTTAACAATGGCGGAGATTGAAGATTTGACATTGAGCAGAAGCGTTGCAATGAATTTGATATGCGATATCGAGTAAAGTGAGAAAACCGAACAAAAGGGGGCTGGGGTGGTGGTGATGTTTGGTGGGGAGAGGGTGGTTGCTGGAAGCAGGGGAGTTGGTTGGGCTGATTGTTCTATGGTGTGGTGTTGGTTAACAAAATGGTGTGGTGTAGGTTAAGCCTTTTTTATTTTGTTTATTAAAAGTATCTCTAAAATCTAAATCTAGCAAAAGGATTGTTCGAATTAATTAATGAATTTTCAATTTTCTATATATGAATATTATATGAGTAGCCCCTTTTTTTTGGCGTAACCTCAACTAATACTATGAGTAACCTCGTTTAATCTCTATGAATAACCTCGTTTAATCATACTAGTAACCACAATTATTTAGTAGCCTTATTTAATCATACGAGTAGTCTCAATTGTTCGCACAAGTAACCTCCCATTTATTAATGAAAATTAACCTCATTTGTTCATAAGGAGTAACCTTATTTATTCATATCAATAACCCCATTTAATCATATGAGTAACCCCATTTTGTTCAAATAAGTAACCCTATTTTATTTTTATTTATTTTTGATAAGGAAAAAAGACTTAGATTGACCCTTTAGTCAGGGGGTCAGCCTAAAACATCCTTCCGGATGATAAGGGAGAAATCCATACAATCCGAGAAATGACGAGCATCCACACCTGCATCTTTTACAATATTAGAAATCTCCCAAGGAATACGCTAAGAATTCTTCATAGAGTTGATGACTACAAGATTATCTCCCTCCACAATAATGTTCGAAATATCTAGAGAGATAGCTCCTTTAACAGCTTCTCGGAGAGCCCAAGCCTCATCTTGAACAATAGAAATATAGGACCCTAAATACTTCGCCCCCACAAGCAACACCTCCCCCTTACTATTATGTATCACAAACCCCAACGCAGCATTTCCATTGCTCTCTTTCGATCCGTCTGAGCTTACAGAAGTTAGCAGGAGAGGGGGACCAAATAAGATTAGGGCATGGTCTAGAAACTTTTGGCTTAGGAGTACTAATCAAAAAGTTCCTATTAATCTCTACATCCCCTTTCCAGTAGCCTTACTCCATTGAGCATAGAAATTACTAATCATAACACTAACTTTACGAGGGGATAGACCCTCCTCATTGAAAATAACTTTGTTTCGAATAAACTAGATAAACCACCATACAAAAGCCAATTTTGAGATAGTAGGGGAGTCAATAACTGAGTGACATGCCTCAATCCAATATCTAAATGAAGAGTAATCCGAAAAATTGACAAACCCAGGGAGATTAGGCCAGGAATCAGAAGCTTGGAGACAAGTAAACACCTAAAGAGTGAAAGGGCACTGAAAGCAGAGATGAGAAATAGACTATGAGGCATGAAAACATAACACACATTGCTGCGGAACAAAAACCTTACATTTTTCAAGTATATCCTTAGATGGCAAACCATCATGGCAAGCTTTCCAAAAAAACAACTTAATCATAGGAGGAACATTAAGATTCCATAACCATGGAAATTCCACTTTTTCAAAATTTGAATTAAAAATACCTTGAGTAAGTAATGAACAAGTCTTAACAGAATACTCACCATCGGCGGTCAACCGCCAAACCAAAGAATCGTCTTGAGGAGACGAAGGAAGATAATGAGAACAAATCCTGGAAACAATAGGAGAGGGAACCATCATGGCAAGCTTTCCAAAAAAACAACTTAATCTTAGGAGGAACATTAAGATTCCATAACCATGGAAATTCCACTTTTTCAAAATTTGAATTAAAAATACCTTGAGTAAGTAATGAACCAGTCTTAACAGAATACTCACCATCGGCGGTCAACCACCAAACCAAAGAATCGTCTTGAGGAGACGAAGGAAGATAATGAGAACAAATCCTGGAAACAATAGGAGAGGGAACCAACCACTTAATCCTGGAACTGTCCCATCCCCCCAATGCATCCAAAATATCACTAACTTTTTTAAGATCTTCTGTCCCAGTAGGGTATTGGAATACCTAATTATTATCCCAAAAACTGATGTCTCTACCATTTCATACCTGCCATCAAAGCCCCTTTTTGAACAATGGTCTAATATACATGAGCTTTTTCCATTGCCAAGACGCAACTGGAGAAAGCTTATGAGAAAACATGTCTTGAGATTTGAAATACTTCTTTTTGACCAAATTAACCCATAAGTTATCTTTGAGCTTAATAATTTTTCCAGAGAAGTTTCATTTGTAAAGTAACATTGTTGACATCTGCTTTTCTGATGCCGAAACCCCCATATTGTTTAGGTAGACAAATTTTACCCCAACCAGTCATGTTTGCAGTCTTATTCAGGTTATCTTTATTTCAGAAAAAAATTCTATAAGACTTATCAATCCTAGATAAAATAGGTTGAGGAAGGTAAAAACTTTGCATCTGATAAATAGCTTTAGTTGCCAAATTAGCTTGAATTAAAACCATTCTACCTACTTGTGATAAAGAGTTAGCTTTGTATTTTGGCAATTGGCTAAGAACTTTATTACAAACATTCCCAAATGTTTCCTTAGTAACCCGCGAGTCTATAATTGGGCAACCTAAATACTCCCTTTAGTGGCTAACTTCATTCATACCCAACAAAGAAGGAAAATTGACTTTAGCCAAATCAGGGACATTCAGGGAACACTGAAAAGCAGACTTGTGAAAATTGATAAGCTGTTAGACATAGAACAATATTTATCAAGAATCTGCTTAATTACAACACGGCTAGCATCTGAGGCTCTAGCAAAGATCATCGTATCGTCCGCAAAAGTGAGAAAAGGGGTATGGACCCCAAATTTACCTATAGAAACTCTAATAGGCTTGTCGCGTTGGGCATTTGCCGCTGAAAATTTCCTAGCAAGAAGTTCAGCACAAAGAATAAAAAGTTAAGGAGAGAAAGGATCGCATTGACGAATACCCCTTGACGGGTTAAATCGCTCACCCAAAATACCATTGACTAGCACCGAAAAAGAAGGGGTAGAGATACAACATTTAATCAAATCGACCCATTTAGAACAGAACCCCATTTTTTTGAGAGAAGTTAGAATAAAGCCCCATTCTAACCTATCATAGGCTTTTTCCGTATAAAGCTTAATGGCTATCCATCCATCAGAACCTGCTTCTTACTGAAGGAATGAAACACCTCATGAGCAATTAAGATATTATCTTGAATAAAACGTTTAGGAATAGAGGCCCTCTGAAGGGGGTGGATAATTTTATCTAGAACTGATTTTAAGCGGTTAGTGAGCACTTTAGAAATAACTTTATAAATGGTGGAACAAAGGCTAATAGGTCTAAAATGATTAGCATAAGAAGGATTATCTATTTGAGGGATAAGGGCAAGGAATGTATGATTAATTTCCTTCAAAATATTCCTAGAAAGAAAAACAGCTTTCACCGCTCTAATACTGAGTTACCAACTAAATTCCAATACTATTGAAAAAAGAAAGGAGGAAATCCATCAAGTCCAGGCGATTTATCCGGAGCAAGGTCAAAGACAACAACTTTAATTTCATCAGGAGAAATACAAGCTACAAGAAATTCATAATCTTCATTAGATATAATAGGAGAGAGAAGGCTAAAATCAACCTCCTCATCAAACCCACAATCCGGGTTGGAGATAAATCTTTGCTCAAATTCTTTCGAAATTGCGTTAGAGATAACCTCCGGAGAAGACATAATCTGATCTGATTCTGTTGAAAAACTCTTAATTTGATTCGTATTTCTTCGAATAGAAGCATATTATTACGTGTAATCTCAAAATATTCAGTTTTTTCACCGAGTACCCTTGTGGTTTTTCAAAATTCATGGGTACCCTTGTTGTTTCAAAGATGCATCAGGTACCCTTACTATTTCAACAAAATGCATGAAATGCCCCTTAATGACTAACATCGTTATAATTCCATTAGTCATTAATCCTAATTAACCTTTCTAACCCTAATAACCATTCTAATTCTAACCTCCAAACCCTAACCCCTAACACCCTAACACCTAACCCCGTCCTACACCCTTACCCAACCACCCAACCACCCAACCACCCAGCCACCACAGTCCCCCCTCCACCCTCCCAGCCCTTCCCTACCCCTCCGTCCGTAGCTCACCCTCCACGCACAACCGCAGACACCCTCATGCGAACCCTCTCACACCACTCCTGCCTTCCTACGTAGCCCCTCCCCCTCCCCCGCAACACCCCCTATAATTGGCCCCAACACTGGCGTGGAATTCGAGAATGGACGAAAAACCATCAACCCCAAATTTAATCAGAGTTTTGAGAAGGGAGAAAAATGGTGAACAATGCAGCAGATGCTCGTCGTAACACTACAACTGTTCAAACGACCAATGATGACGTTGCGGGGGGTTTTCAGGTGGGTTTTGCAAGGAGAGGGAGAAGGAGGGGGTTACGGGGCTGCGGGGGAGGGGAGGGGGTGGGACGGAAGAGGGGGTTTGTAGTGGTTGGGTGGTTAGGATTTAGGGTGGACATTAGGTTTTAAGGGTTAGGGGTTAAGGTTATATTAGGGTTTTGGGTTAGGGTTAGAGGGCCTAATTAGGAAAGAAGAATTAAATAGGGTGATTGACTAACGAAATCATCACGTTGTTAATCATTAAGGGCATCTTGTGCATTTAGTTATAATAGTAAGGCTACTTGGTGCATTTGTGAAACAACAGGAGTACACCATAAATTTTGAAATACCACAGGGGTACCTGGTGAAAAAACTGTAAAAAATATTTTATGAGTAACCCCATTTATTTTTTTACAATAACCTCGTTTAGTTTTTCGAGTAACGTGTTTAATCCTATGGGTAACCTATTTTAATCATATGAGTTACCTAATTTAATCTTATGAGTAACCTCATTTATTCATACCATTAACTCCAATTGTTCACAAAAATAACTGTCATTTAACAATACAAGTAACCTCAGTTGTTAATACCTTATTTAATCATATGAGATGCTATTTAATCATATGAGTAACTCCAACTGTTTAAAAAGTAACCAATTTATTCATAAGAGAAACCTCATTTCTTCATATAAGTAACCTCGCTTAAACATATGATGAACCTATTTCAGTATACGCGTAACCCCAAATTAATTTTCACATAAGTAAGTCCATTTGCTTACAAGAGTTACTCCATATGTTCATAAACATTTGTGCACAAGGGTCAAGTTCAAAAGGCCATATTTCACAACACACTCAATATTTTTGGAAATTCAAGTTGGAGATGAAAATTTGGCACGATATCTTTTCAAAGCCTGGTCAAAAACTCAATTCCGATGAGAAACGAGTGAGATATGACCTTTTGAAATTAAGTTGTTTGGCCTTTGTGCGAGGGCAGCCCAAAGGAAATTCATCTTACCACGGGTTCGCGAAAGGTGGCCAAAAAAATACATATGCATATGTATACATATATATAAAACATACATAAATACACACACACTCTCTTTATACAGACACAAATTTTTCAATTTGTATTGTTACTTATATACTTGTCAAAACAATATCATGTGATCGTATTTATTTCATCTAAATAGTAGTCTTATATTCATGCAATGCGTGTGAAAATATATTAAAACTCTTTATATTTAATAGAGATAGAATACGACTATCTTTTTTTTGTTGAATTAAAACTAGTTAACCCTCTTTTCCCCCCTTTTTTCTATTTTTTGTTATCCTCCATGTGTCACGTTGTATAATAGAGATCATTAAGATACTAACTTAGGTTGGCCAGTGGAATAAATGGTGTTTTTAGTTTTTGATCTTAATTAGACCAGGTTTTCGGGCTTCAACTAGGGTTGCAAATAAGTTGATAAATTTCTGAATTACTCGCAAACAAAGCTAAGTTAAAATTCGATCAAAATGTTTTTAATAAGCTGACACAAGTTTGAACAAAAACATAGAACTCTAAATGAGCCAAGCACGAAAAATAGATTAATATGTACTATATGTTTAACAAGAGATTAATATTTTAAAGAACACAACCTATTTTGTCGAATTACTTTATGATTACAAAATTAGATATCAACTTCGTTTTTTTTATAAGAATGAGCCATTACCTTTCTCTCTTTAAAATGATTGACAAAAAATCAATTATGTTAAATGAGTAGATATGATCCTTTAAGAAATCTCTATTTCATAAGGTAACTCGTATTTAGTTTTCAAATGAAGCTCGAATTTTACTCTTACAAGCTCAAGTTCGAATTAAAATACAAATGACCATGTTTGCGGCCATTACCTTTTTCTCTTTAAAATGATTGACAAAAAATCAATTATGTTAAATGATATAGATAGGATCCTTAAAGAAATCTCTATTTCGTAAGATAACTCGTATTTAGTTTTCAAATGAAGCTCAAATTTTACTCTTACAAGCTCAAGTTCGAACTAAAATACAAATGACCATATTCGCGAACAAAGATGGAACAAGCCAAATCTTGATAAGCAAAACTCGAACAAAGGAGTTTTAATAGGTCGATCGAGTTCTAATAATTCTTACCAAACTTTGCTGAGATAGGCTGTAACCAACTTCAACATCACTTTTCCATTTCCCTTGATATGACCTATATTAGCAATTTAGCACTAGAGAGCCAACCCATACACCTGAAAGTCTGTAAATTCCTACATTTCTAAATAGAGTTCTCATTATTCGATTTATGTCAGTCTCAAATACATTTATCATTTTTCTATTTGGTATAGGTATACCAATTAAAATAATATTTGATTTTTATTATATTACCCACTTTTCCATAAACAAGATGACTTTGTAAAGTGACCCACATTTTCTCTCCTCAATAAACAATTCATGAATAGTATACAACGTTCAAATTTAATTCTGATTTCATCTAACTAATGTCCTACTTATAATTTCTCCTTAATACTTGTGACCAAAAGAGATGCGAACTCTATTTTGAGACACAAGGAGTATATAATTTGTAATTTCATGATGACAATTGCAAACATAGTTTGAGAGTTGCATTTTTGTCCCTGCAATGCATATGCTATCGTGTTAAAAAATTGCTAATATCCTAAAGACAATTCTTTGCAGTTATCTCTAAGGGCAGAGGACGGGAGCTCGACCTTCTTATCTTGGATACCAACAGTATTATTGTGGTAACTTTCAATCTGACTTGTTTACAGGATTTATGCACTCCTAGATTATCTAGAACGTACTCCACTAGTCTGAGTAAACGCCTTGGTATAACCTATAAAGATTTTACAGTTATTTATCCAAAGCGAAATATTGGCGAAACTTTTTAAAATGCGACATTGCATGGTTTCACTCTGGTATGGCATATTACTATGGATACGAACTTAGGATTAACTATCTTTAGGCGCCAAGATTGAAGGTAGGCAAAGATTGATTATGCAACTTGCTATAGAAGTATGCCGAAAGTATGGCGTAAGATTCAGGTATGATTTAAGTGGGCTGACCGTATTTTAATGAACGGATTAAGCTAGTTTGCTTTTTTCTTTTTTTGGCAATGACGGAAACCTTAACCTACACCTACCTTAAACTATACCATCAGACATATTTATAACACAGGACTTAGCGGATCAACTTTGAGAATCATGCACCTAGTGAATATAGCTGCATATTGTTTGATCCTCTTCATTGTCCAAACCCAGTATTATAGTAACCGGATTAGTAACCGGAACTATGATGGGCCTTTCCATTTAGCATCCAGGCTATACTCAAATTTTATTTTATTTTTACACCAAGCTCCATCAATTTTGAATAGTTTGCTAAGAATTACCTTGGTTAATTTACCCAATATTAGCTGCCAAGAAGAAGAAGCCATTGATGTGCTTGAGGTTGAAGAATACAGTACAGAGGAAGATAGAGGAAAGAGAGAGAATAAAGAACTACATTTTATTATTTGATGAATAGTAAAGAAGTATTACAAGTACCTCCTATTTATACCAATTATCATATTAGTATAATCTAACAAACTAAACCAAACTAATAACAAACTAAGCTTGAATTAAGGGGGCAACTAACAATCATCTATACTTCAACATCCCCCGCAAACTGGACATGTTTGAAAAGCATGTTCAGTTTGAACAATTCGTACACACAACATATAATGAACAATGTAGCAGCAGCAAGAAACACCTCTCAAAAGTGCATCACCAAGAACTCGAATCCCAGAAACATCACAATGAGGGACCACCACCTCTTGTCTCATTAACTAGCTTTTGAACTGAGTAAGTGAACAAGCAAAAGCTGCTGCTGTAAGTAAATGAAGTAGGAAACTTGCATCAATGATTCAATGTGAATATGAAAGCATGCAACCACCTGCCAGAAGGAACGAGTAGAATAGGAACTCATCTATTGCTACAATTTTGTTTTCGATTTTTTGAAGTAGAATTCCTTAATACTTTGTCAAGTAACATTCCAATTACACCAATTATACCCATACAATTTCAAGTCCAGATACCACCACAATATTATACAACTTCCAATTCTCCAACTACACCAATTGAGCCAACCACTAAACACAACCACTAAACATAAAATGCACAGGATCCGAAAACTGATCATATGATCCAAATTAAAATTGGGAGGAGATGAAGGAAAATGAAAAAGGAAGATGAAGAGGACAATGAAAAAAAAACAGAACAAAGAGAAAGAAAATGACCACTTGGGTCTTCAAAGAATGAGCCACAATGGGTCTCATCAAACCAAACCTCTATGGGTTTATGAAAATGATCACAATGGATCATGAATAAAAGGACCATATATGGGTCAAAACAGGATCACAATGGATCACAACAAAGGCCTCTATGGGCACAAAATAAGCCTCTATGGGCAACAAGTCTCTATGGGCAAAATGACCAACTAGGGTCTTAGAAAGAAGCCTCTATGGGCGAAATTGAGCAACTATGGGTCACAAAACATGCCTCTATGGGCAGAAAAAGAAAAGAAAAAAAATGATCTCTAAGGAAAGAATTTGTATTGGTCACAAGAAAAAAAATTGGCGGGAAATTTGTGCACAGCAGGATATCATCATCAACAACAACAATGAAACACAAACAATTACCATGAGCATCAATTCTCAACCACCAAGAACAACCATTAATCATCATCACAACATCACACCCAACACAACTACAACAAATCCAACAATAGCCAGCAGAACAACAACTAACAACCCAGTTTACACCAACAAAACAGAACTCCAATTTCCAAATCCTAATCAAGAATCAACGTAGTATTTCAACTATTACGAAATCGCAAATCAGCATAAACCAAATCTCTAACTTCAAGAAAACAAACCAAGATTCAAAGATCATACCAGCTGAAGTATTGCTAGAGTTACTATGCAGACAACTGCACGAATCAAGAAGTCAGCAATGAAAACTTGCGGTTGATTTCTTGAGCCGAAAACAAGGATTAAATCTTGAATGCTTCGAATAATTCGTAGAGGAAATATTAGCGAAAAATCGCGAGCAAAAACAGTAATTAGACATCAAATAACCACCAAAACTACAATTCCCTAATATCAGGGAAAATTCGAAAACCTCGATCTGTAGAGGAAAAACATCCAAAATCTTGAGTGAACTGAGCAAAGAGATCAAATGAATCTAACGCTGATTGTGATTAAAGCAATTCAAAGAAATTCGAAATAAAAATGAATTATCATAACGAATTGGAGAGAAATGATGATTTCAGATTCGCGAAGCAGCATTATCGCAAAAAAAAAAGAACCCTAGAAATTAATTCAAGAATCCGAAGAACCCAGAAATGTCGAAATGATGAACTGCATAAGAATCGACTAAAAATCCGCAAACAAGAAATCAAAACTTCGACGGGAATTTTTTTTTTTTTAGGGAAACTGAAAAAGTGAAATGAAATTTGTAGGATTTTGAAGAGATATTTGTGGAAGAAATTGAGCTAGGATTCGATCCTGCTCTGATACCATGTTAGAATTCATGTTTATGGAGGAAGATAATCAGGAGGAAGAGAAGAAGAAGCCATTGATGTGCTTGAGGTTGAAGAATACAGTACAGAGGAAGATAGAGGAAAGAGAGAGAATAAAGAACTACATTTTATTATTTGATGAATAGTAAAGAAGTATTACAAGTACCTCCTATTTACACTAATTATCATATTAGTATAATCTAACAAACTAAACCAAACTAATAACAAACTAAGCTTGAATTAAGGGGGCAACTAACAATCATCTATACTTCAACAGATTGAGAGTATTCTCTAGAGGATGAAGAAAACACAGATCCAAGGAACCCGATTGAGGAGAGATATTATAATGATATCTTTAAATTTCATAAACTTTGGAAATAACAAATTGAGGCCGGGCAATAGCATTTCTGAAGATTTTTTAATTATGATGAATCCGTAAACACCATAGAATAGAGATGAACCGATGAAGTCTAACACTTGATTGACCATCCTTACTATAAAAAAGTAGGATATGATGAATAATCCACTCTTTAATCGATCAGATTATTTCTAGCACTTTGAATGAGAATCGGAAAATGACGCCATACATCTTGCGCTAAAGAGTAATGTCTTAAAATATGATTTGTTGATTTAATTGTGGTTATGCATAGATCACAATAGTCCGAAGTAGAAAGATTCCTTTCATTTAACGGCTGGCGAGTTAGAAGGCGGTCATATAACAATTTCGAAATAAAAAACTTCTATTTTGGGAGAGTTGAAAGATGCCAAAGAATCTTGAGAATCTTTTAAGGAACATCTTGAGGGAGTGGAGAGTGTTGTTGGGAGATTAGGAAAGCATACCCTGATTTTGTAGCGTAACTCCCAGAATAATGATGTGTGCCCAATATGCAAAATCAGGGTTTATATGAATTAGGCAATTCCATGGCAAGAATCATTTGCGCGTCTTTAAAAGAAAAAAATTGGTGAACTTATGGAGCTTTCCAAGTATGAAGGTTAGTAATCAATATAATCTTTGACTCTTGTTGTAGATACTTGTCTTAAAATCAAATTAAAAGCAGTTATTGAAATGGAATTATTTAACCATCTCTACGCAGAAGCTTTAGTAGAAGCACCATTACCAATGTTCTAAGCGTAGCCTTTACTTGAGCACGATGAATACCTTACCAACCCCAAGACTTACTACTATATATAGTTCCTTTTAGTGGCATTACCCAAGAGCATTGAGGACTGAAAGTTCATACCTAAGACCCTAGCAAGAAGAGAGTGAGGTTGAGATAATACTTTCCATGTTTGCTTCATAAGTAAAGCTTGATTCATAAGATGAGTTGAACGAACTCCAAGACCACCCATACCTTTTGGTAATGTAGTACTCTCTTTTTTTACGCAATGAGTTCCTTTTCTACCACCGGCACCCCAAATAATAGAGAGCATCATATGATTCATCTTCTTGGCTTTGGTAATTGGAATAGTCATGACAATGAATTTAACAGAATGACCTTAGTAGCTTGGGATAAATTGAGATTGTTCCAACTAAGCCGTTTATTTGAAATTTTATCAATTAAAAATTAAAAAGCTGGAACCATAGGACCTGAGATATCTATGTCAACTCCCAAATGCGAACCCAAATTGTTACAATGAGACATTTCAAGGAGACCTTTAATCTGTAGTCATTCTGATCTTGAATAAGAGTATTAGGGTTAAACTTGACATAAGATTTTTGGAGATTCAACTGTTAGCTTGAGCAATTGCAAAACCTATCTATCACTTGTTTTAAGAAGGAACATATAGAATTAGATGCTTTAAAAAAAAAAAGAAGCAAAGCATCGTCTGCAAAAAAAAAAAAAAGATGCCACACATGACTTCTTCTTGTAACCCTAATACCTTGAATATACTTTAGATCTTTAGCTAAGTTCAACATTCTTGACTATATATCCATACAAAAGAGAAATAAATACGGGAAAAGCGGGTCACCTTGTCTTAGATCGCATTTAGGATAAAAAGTGTTAGATAGCCCACCATTTAAGATTACTTTATATGATATTGTGGAGATGCATTGCCAAATCCAAATACACCATGTTGGAAGAAAACCAAAAACTTTAAGAACTTTGAGAATAAAGTTCAATGCACCCTATTATAGGCCTTGTTCATATCAATCTTCACTACAACATAAGCAGATCGACCTTTCTTTTTTTGTTTGATATAGTGGACCTAGTATAATTCTTCCAATTGTGGTGGTTTTTTTTGTTTCATCCTTTTTTCCCTTTTCTTCTTTTCTCCTTCTTTTCCTTTTTTTTCCCATTATCTTTTCCATCTTTCTCAAAGTATCAAATACACTTGTAAAATCTAAGTACTATATTAAAACAATTTTTATCTTAAGGGAATTCCCATTACTATTTAGTACTCCCTCCGTTTCCTAAAGACATTCCCTCTTTCCGTTTAAGTGCGTTTCCAAAAGATCTTCCCTCTGTTACTTTATTCCTAATTTGGAATTTTTTCCCCTTTTTACCCTCTCACGTCACTATCATATGGTACACCATTACATTATTAATTCAATTTTTCTGCCATACTCCTTCCCGAAGAAAGGACATGTTGAAAATCTTTAATAAGATATGGAAGAACCAGTTTAAGAAGAAGGGACAAACACTTAGCTATACACTTATATATAGTGTTATAGAGGCTTATTGGACGAGGATGGGAAGCCTGAGTTGGAGGGGAAACTTTGTGTAACATGACTAGCAATGAGTTGTTCCGATCCTTAAGTAAGAAACCCGAAGAGAAAAAAGATTGAACACCCTTAATAATTTCCTCACCAAATATCCCAGCGAGTCATAAAAATTCCGTTGCAATTCCATCATGCCCAGGAAATTTATCCTGTTATAACGGACGTGAGAGAGAAACAAATAACGAATTCAAAAGCAATAAAAACAGACAACAGAATTACATGGTTCACCAATTTGGCTACGTCCACGGCAGAGAGAGAGAGAGATATTTATTGATGATGATGTGAGGAATACAGAGTTACAGATGTTATATAGGCTATCTGAGTCGAATAAACGACATTACGGTAAATAGGAATTTAACTCGTCTAATAACAATTAATGAAAATATGCGTCGAACTACACCCGCAAAACTGCGAGTCGCAAAACTGACCGCGAGTCGCGGTCAACTCTCGGTGATTTTGCCGCGAGTCGTGCTGAAGAATGTGAATCGCCAAATCCTAGATAGCTTGTAATATAACGATTCAAGGCATATTTTCACAAATCTCCACCTTGACTTGAATCCTCTCACCATAAACCCCGAAAAACAAATGCATTGATCACAACACCTAGAATCTCCCTTCAACTAGATTTGTCCTAAACGACAACCAGGCCAGAGTAGTCCCTAAGGACCCCAGAATTGCCCCATGAGGGCAACTAACAATCACGAACATTAAGTAAGTCCAAACAATGCTGAAACTTACTCTGCAGAACCGGCTTGGTGAACATATCGGTAGGATTATCAGCAGTTCCTACCTTTTTCACCTTAATTCTAGTCTCACTCCTCAGGAAATGATATCTCACATCAATATGCTTAGTCCTCTCATGATGGACTTGATCCTTAGCTAAGCATATTGCACTCAGACTGCCACAATACACAGTAGTCTGACCGTAATGTAAACCAAGATCACTAACTAGTCCCTTTAACCATATCCCCTCTTTGGCAGCTGTTGTCAACACCATGTACTTTGCTTCAGTAGTAGACAAAGTAACTGTAGCTTGCAAAGTTGCCTTCCAACTAACGACAGAACCACCAAGAGTAAAAACATAACCAGTCATTGACCTCCTACTGTCAACATCTCCAGCATAATCAGAATCAGAATAACCAGTGACTAAACGCTGAGTATCATTCCCATAAATAAGATCAACGTCAGATGTACCTCTAAGGTAACGAAAAATCCTCTTGATTGCTTGCCAGTGCTCCTTACCAGGGTCACCCATGAACCTACTAACAAAACTAACAGTATGTGCAAGATCCGGCCTAGTGCAAACCATAGCGTGCATCAAACTCCCTACTGCACTAGCATAAGGAACCCGACTCATGTACTCCTTCTCCTCAGTAGTCTTGGGTGCAAAAGCAACAGACAAATGATTATTGGAAGCACTTGGAGTGTATATAGGCTTAGTTGTTGTCATGCCAAACCTTGACAAAATCTTCTAAATATAACCTTTATGTGACAAGAAAAGTTTTTTCTGACCTCTTTCTCTATAGATCTCCATCCCTAAAATCTTCTTTGCAGCACCCAAATCCTTGATCTCAAACTCAACACTTAGAAGACCCTCAACCTTTGAATATTAGACTTAGTCTTTGCAGCTATGAGCATATCATCTACGTACAAAACCAGATATATGAAAGACCCATCACTCAGCTTGTTGTGATACACACAACAATCATACTCACTCCTGTTGTAGCCTAACACAATCATGTAGCTATCAAACCACTTATACCACTGCCTAGGAGACTCCTTTAGTCCATACAGGGACTTCTTTAATCTGCAAACATAATCCTCTTTTCCAGGAACTTGGAATCCATCTGGTTGTGTCATATAAATCTCCTCTTCCAACTCCCCATGTAGGAAAGCTGTTTTCACATCTAGTTGCTCAAGTTTAAGATCCTGATGTGCAACTATTGCTAGTAGCACCCTGATGGAAGTATGTCTGACTACTTGTGAGAAAATCTCATTATAATCTACTCCTTCCCTTTGTGTGAACCCTCTTGCAACAACCCGGGTTTTATACTTGACCCCCTCAGTTGGTGAAGACCCTTCTTTCTTCTTGAAAACCCATTTGCTTGTTATAATCTTCCTCTCCTTAGGACATTTGACTAGCTCCCAAGTCTGATTCTTATCTAGAGACTCCATCTCATCTCCCATTGCAGCGAACCATATAGCCGACTCACTTCCATAAAGAACTTCTTTTTTGGTGGATGGCTCATGATTTTCAACCTCCACCTCCTCAGCGACCTAAAGTGCATAAGCAACCATGTCTTCAAAACCACACCTCTTTGGAGGCCCCACACCAACTCTTCTAGCTCTATCAAGTGCTATGCTTAGTTGATGTATTTCAGATGACTGATACCTAGAAGACTCTTCAGTAGCACCATGTTGATCTTCTCCACCTTGGTGTTGTGATTCACTCTTAGTCTGAGTGACTTGCAGCTCCACCTGTTCATCAAGATCACTACTAACAGACACCACAGTAGACATCACAGGAGAGTTAAGCATAGAATTTTCATCAAATATTACACTTCTACTAAGTATAATCCGTTTTTCAGAAGGTGACCAGATTTATAGCCATTAACTCCACTTCCAAAAACCACAAATACACCCTTCTTAGCTCTAGGTTCTAATTTTCCCTCATTTACATGATAATAAATAGTAGAACCAAAAACTCTCAACAGAGAATAATCTGCAGGCTTACCAGACCACACCTCATAAGGTATTTTACAGTCAATACCTGTATGAGGTCCACGGTTGATCAGATAGCAACCTATACTCACAGCTTCTGCCCAAAATCTCCTAGTCAACCCAGCATTTGAGAGCATGCACCTTACTCTCTCCAACAGTGTCTGATTCATGTGTTATGCAACTTCAGTTTGCTGTGGCGCATTTCTAACATTATGATGGTGGGCAATCCCTTCATTCTTACAGAACTCATCAAACTCAGACCAATAGAACTCAAGACCATTATCAGTACGCGGCCTTTTGACCTTCCTTTCAACTTGATTTTCCACTAAAACCTTCCACTGATTGAAATTCTTGAAAGCCTCACTTTTATGCTTCATCATAATTACCCAAGTCATTCTTGAATAATCGTCAATCATTGACACAAAATACCTGTGACCTCCAATAGATGCAACTCGGGAAGGTCCCCAACAATCAGAATGGATATAATCAAGAGTACCTTTCGTTGTATGAACTGCCTTTGGGAACTTGCTGCGATGAAGCTTCCCAAACACACAGTGTTCACAAAACTCTAGATCCTGCACCTTGTGCCCACATAGAACATCCCTCTTTGACATAATTTGCATCCCCCTTTCACCCATGTGCCCAAGTCTGATATGCCACAACTTGGTCAACTCCTCCTTGTGAATCTTAGATGATGCAACAGCAGCAGAACCTGTCACAATCCTGAAGAATATTTAAGGTACTATTTTTAATACCTTTCATAACCACATTTGAACCTTTATAGAGACTCATAACTCCACCTTCACCTTGAAAACTGAAACCCTTGCTATCAAGAAGACTCAAAGATATCAGATTCTTTTCATTAATGGAACATGCCTAACTTCGTTCAAGGTACCGAATGTGCCATCATGAGTCCTTACGCTGATAGAGCCTATTCCAACTACTTTGCAGGCAGCACTGTTGGCCATAGAAACATTGCCTCCATCTATCTGCTTATAAGTTGAAAATCACTCCCTGCATGACTAATATGATACGACGCCCCTGAATCAAGAACCCACACATGCCTACAATGTGACTGACTATTAACTATTAGGGCCAGATCTTCCTCCGGATCACCTCCAGTTTCTGCCAGAGCAGCAGAACCTTCATTCTTGTCCTGCTGCTTCTTTTTCTTAGGACATTCATTTTTCCAATGTCCCTTTTCCTTACAGTAATTACAAATATCAGTAGTTTTAGGACCCTTAGAATTCGAATTTTTGAAGTCCGTTTTCTTTTTACCAGATTTCTTTTGTCCCTTTTCCCGAGTAACTACTAATCCAGATGCCTGATTTTCTATACTAGAAACAGATGCTTGATGACGGACCTCTCTAGTATAAAGAGCAGATCTTACTTCTTCTAACGATAGACTATTCTTCCCAACAATAAAAGAATCCACAAAATTTTCATATGATACATGCAAAGATACTAACAATATTAAAGCAGCATCCTCATCATCTACTTTAACATCTATATTTCACATATCTACCAAGATAGTATTTAGTTTATCTAAGTGATCCCTTAGAGACGTACCTTCCTGCATACGCAGGCTGAACAGACGTTGCTTCAAAAGCAAGTTGTTGGTTAGAGATTTGTCATGTACAAGCTCTCTAACTGCAACCACAGACCAGCAGCACTATCCTGCTCCGCAACATCAGTAATTATGTCGTCAGACAGACACACAACATAATTGTTGAATGCGCCTTTTCCTCCATAAGTTCCATCTCAGCGGTGACTGAATCCGTTGCCTTCTTTGCCAACAGCGCCCACAACCCTTGTTGCTTCAGTAAAGCCCGCATCTTGATTTGCCACAGACTAAAACTATTCCTCCCAATAAATTTATCAATTTTGACATTCATCCCAGACATCTTTCTCACACAGATCGAACACCAAAAGCTCTTGATACCAATTTGTTATAACGGACGTGAGAGAGAAATAAATAACGAATTCTAAAGCAATAAAAACAAACAACAGAATTACGTGGTTCACCAATTTGGCTACGTCACGGCAGAGAGAGAGAGAGAGAATATTCTATTGATGATGATGTGAGGAATACAGAGTTACAGATGTTATATAGGCTATCTTAGTCGAATAAACGACATTAGGGTAAATAGGAATTTAACCCGTCTAATAACAATTAATCAAAATACGCGTCGAACTACACCCGCAAAACTGCGAGCCACGAAACTTGCCGCGAGTCGTGGTGCCCATCGTGAGTCGCGGTCAGCTCTCGACGATTTTGCCGTGAGTCGTGCTGAAGAACGCGAATCGTCAAATCCTAGATAGCTTGTAATATAACGATTCAAGGCATATTTTCACATATCCTTTCAACTTGATTTCTTCTACTTCAAATGGAGCTACTAACATATCAATATCTGTAGGACTTAGCTGCGGAAGGCCTAATTCTCTCATAACTAATTCAAATTCTTCATATGAAGTAGTTGTACTTGAAGAATTGTAAATATTCTGGAAGAAATTCTTAACATGATTTGAAATAATATCATCATTAGTGATCCAAGTTTCTTCCCGATTTCGGAGCATATCAATCTCTTTACTTGTTTTCCTTTGTTTTATTTTGGAGTACAATAAAGACCCAGGAGTGTCACCAATCATATACCAGATATTCTTCATTCTTTGTTTCCAAATTTGGAATCTAATATTCATAGCAGGAAGCGCTTATTGATGGCTTGTAAGTATGTGATCAAACTACTAGACCAACCAAGAACAACTAAACCACCACTTAGGCCAATAGCGTCCACGCCACAAACAAAACCAAGTCTAGTGGAACTAGTAGATTATGATAGGGTTAAGGTTAAGAGAGTCACTAGTGGATTTTTAATCATATTTGACACTTTTAGATGCTCCAATTGGATCTTGAAAATTCAATCTTTTCGATATGAGTTTAGAAGTGATTTCATCTCCAGGTTCCACACCCATATCTTCCGCCATAATCACGTCAATGGTGGCCTTTAAAATAAATTTCTTTCCCTGAGTAGTATCAATCCACACATTAAAGCCCCCTTTACTCTCCCATGCCTTTCATTTCATTTTGCGACGTTTTGATGCCAAATATGTGGCAACAAAGTAGGGGTGCAAGCCTGGAGTAGGAACATGTCCTTTAGAGCTACTGGGACATGATTGCGATCTTACTCTCTTCTTCAGCCATGATAGAGATGATATATGAAAACTTGTTAAAGTATGATTTAGAGGAGGAGGAGGAGGAGGAGATCGGGCAGAATTGGATGGATCTTGTTCTCGGGGGAGTAGAGATCGTGGAAGATGATGGTGTAACATGAGAAAAGTGAGAGTTTGGGGATCCAACACTTCCAAGAGGATGAACCTTAGAATTTAAAGCATGAGAATTAAGAAATCTTCGAAGATGAAGCTCGGCTTGACTTATCAAGCCCGCATTAGGAACAATACTTGAAGGTTGAACCACGTAGTCTTGACCTCGAATAGGATAAGGAATAGTGATATTCGATAGTGTAGATAGGTCTTGTATCGTTCTTTAGGAGGTCTTGTAATTATGTCTTGCAGCAACCTAGTTCTCTCAATATTCGAATGAGATGGTTCATTAGACATATGTTGCCCTAAATCTCCATAAGTATGGGTTGTAAGAGCCCATTCAATAATCCCAAGGTCTGAAACAAACTACGCTTATTAGGCCTTTGAGAAGAACTATCGAAATTTAACCCATGAGATTGAGTAGTTGACTGGCTCGAGAACTCAACATTCCTCTGATTTAAGTAAGATCTTGCAGAAGGAAAGAATCCAGCATATGGGTGAGTAGATAAACCAAATCTATTACCTGGAGATTATCATACTTCATTTTCTTCAGAAGTCGCATTTGACATGTTAAGGTGTTGTTGCATGTCATATTGGGGATGTATATTTTCTATATTCTCTTGAAACTCATCTTCCCTTGAGAAACTTTTTTCATCCTCCAATACAGGGTGGGTTTTTTTTTTTTTTTTTTTTTTTTGGAGAAAATAGAAGCCAGCTTACATTACTAAATTAAACATTGTTTTACAATCCGATACTAGATCCGTCATACAATAACTAGGGGGATGGGGGAAAATCCTAGTAACATTTCTTCTATGAAGACGCCGTCGAACTTGTTTAGCAATATCATCCGCCACCCGGTTTTGCTTTCTGCTACAAGAATCGATCTTCACTCCCGGACTGGTCTTCCATAGCTTTCTGCACTCAGAAATCACACCCCATATATTTATCAGGATTGATATCACTGTTATTTAAAATCGTCACTGCATTGTTACAATCTGAAAATATGATGGCATGGTCAAAGTTATACATGGACGCAATAAGAAGGCCCTCATGAATGGCCCATAGTTCCGAGAATAAGATGTCAAAGGTGAAACAATTTTTCCCGAAGCCCATAATCCAGCCTCATGAGGTAAACACATTTCCAAACCTGATCTGACATACTACAATCTCTTATAATGTGGGCGTATGTCTCTGGGTCTAACTGGCATCTAGGGCAACATGCGTCAGAAGTGATTTTACGGGTTGCCAGAAGGGCTTTGTGAGGTAGTCTATCCCTCCAGAGGAGCCAGAAGAAGAATTTTAGTTTGGGTTCCATGTTCGATTTCCAGATCCAACTAAGGTTAATGAGAGGGGCCTTGAACTGGGCATCATATGCTTTGGCCAAGGAGAAGCCATGAAAATCATAGAAGTCAGGGATGAGTAGGTCCTCATGGGAATCACTATTGGGGGTTGGAAGGCTCAGGATTCTCTCAGAAAGGTCTGACGGTAGATCAAAGAATATTCGACTCAGGTCCCATCTCCCCCTCTCGACTAGGTCACTGACTCTTAGCTGCTCCTCCCCTTCCCCTAACGGCCCCTGGATGAGGCTTCTCAACTTACCTATTGCTATCTAATTATCCCCCCATAAGTCAATTTTCGTGCCTTTTCCCAGACTCCAAGAGCTGTTCTCTTGTAGTAGGGTCCAGCCTAGCCCTATGTTCTTCCATAAGTTTGAGCCATTCTTAAACTTGGTAGCATAATCTTTGTGTATATATTTGGACCGAATGTACTCCTGGGCCAGGTTTGGAGGGGCTTGGGACAGCTTCCACCCTAGTTTGGCCATAAACGCAATGTTCATTTGCTTTTGGGCTCGAATACCCGGCCCCCCTGTTTTTGGGCATAAATGTTTGGTCTTTCCCTACCAAGTGAATTTTCCTACTTTCCCCCGAATTCCCCCACAGAAAATTATTGCATGTATTGTCCAAGGTTTTAAGTGTATAGGCTGGAAACATAGAGGCTTGCATATAGTAAGCAGGGATAGTAGAGAGTGGAAGATATCAGACACAGGCGACCAGCTTTAGACAAGAATTTGGTTTTCCAATTCGCCAGCTTAGCTCTCACTTTGTCCACAACGAATTGCACTTGGGATCTAGTGGGTCTTTTATGGGAGATAGGAAGGCCTAAGTAAGTGCTCAGGTTATCATTTTCTTCAACTCTAGTAGTCTCCTGAAACAAAAGTCTATGCTCCTCAGAAGTGTTGGGGGAGAAGATAAGCTTGCTTTTTAGCTCGTTAATTTCCTGACCAGATACCTTACAAAACTCCTCTAGAGTGTTCTTAACCGCAAAGGCCGTATCCTCGTCCACCCGACCAAAGAGAAGTAGATCATCCGCAAATAACAGGTGGGAAATAGGCACTTTCTTCCTTCCTACCCAGAACGGGGTCCACTCCGATCTTTCACATGCCTCATGGATAGCCTTTGATAACTGTTCCAGACATATATTAAACAGGTACGGGGACATAGGTTCCCCCTGTCTCAGTCCCCTAGAGTGCAGGAAAGGCTCTGTCTTCCTACCATTAATTAGAACTGATGAGGATGCTTTGGATATGCAGTCCATGATGAGTTTGATGGAGTGAGCATTCATATTACAGCCTTGCAAGCATGATCTCACGAATCCCCACTCGACCCGATCGTATGCTTTTTCCAAGTCAATTTTTAGGGCAAACCACCCCCGTTTTCCCTTTTTCTTGTGCATAGAATGCAGAATTTCAGAGGCAACCACTAAATTGATATCGGCCCCCCGCCCTTTAATGAAGCTATTTTGGTTCGGAGATATCCATTGTGGGATTAGTGCTTTCATTCTATTCACCAGGATTTTAGTGACCAACTTATAAATCGAATTACAAAGGCTAATCGGACGATATTGTTTTTTTTTTGCAGAAACGAAAGCACCTTCATAGAAAAAAAAACCCAAATAACTTGCGAGTCATATAAGGGAAGACAACAACCTGGAATCAAAGGACGCGAAAGGTCCACTAGCATTTCCGCTTTAATTTCAGGATCATCAAGAAGTGAAGACGCCTCTGCATCCACTTCTTGATCAATAAACCCAACATGCTGCAAGGCTTGCCATACACATGCAGATGATAGATAACCCAAGGGGAGACCAGAAACACGCACCTATAGACAAGCTGAAGAGAAGTCATTGGTCTGAGGAACCACATACCAGTGACATCTTCGAAAAGTTATAATACGCCCATCGATTATCCCTGTGAATTGTTGAAGAAGGGCTTCAAGATCTTCTCGTTGAGAATAGATAAATTAAACATAAAGTATTTCCAAGTACGCTGAACTTCTATTGACCCTCTTTTTTATGCTATTGGGTATTAACCAGCACTTGAACTAAATGCAAGTGAGGAGGATTTAGCCCGAATTTTTTTCCTATTGCAGACATTTCCCAAGTTATAGTAGGGGAGATGTCTTCAGATCTAGGAGGAGTAATTAGAGCACCCATGCGAAAATTCTGGAATTCATTACTATGGGGCATTTTGGATAAATAGTTGGAGGATGGACAGAGTTAATGCACAAGAGAATAATGAGAACTTGAAGTCGCTTTAATATCTAATGTAAGAAAGAGGGAGTATTTCGACAATTTTGCCTAAGTGGAATGAATTCAAACCATTTGTTGCAGCTATTGTTTAGTCTAAGGAAACCTAGATTTACATGGGGATATTCAAAGACGAAAGGGATAGAGATTGGTTGAACTTCAAAGTTTCTTCAGAAAACTTTTTGGAAAAGCGAGATTTGGTACATGGAAGGGTGTAGAAGGTTTTGGATCAGAAAACTTATAGTTTGATTTTTTGGAGAATCTTGGTAGTTGTTACACGCTAACCCAGTTGGGAAAAGAAAAGCAAACTCACTTATGTGAGAGAAGCTCTCGATTTAAAGAGAGAAAAACCACAACTAGTTTGCTTGTTTTTCCTAGACTTATGCTTCTTCCTTTACGACTATTTCAAACAATGTTTATAACATTATCACATAAGCTAATATGTATGCTCATTTAAAATAAAACCCCTTATTTCATCTATGTTTTTTTTTTCAGAATGGAAATCGGAATACACACTTTTGCTTCCCTGAGGTGAGCTTTGTTTGTCTACTCTTATGTGATGTGTATATATATATATATATATAAATATATATATATATATATATATATTATATATATATATATATATATGTTTTATTTAAGTTCATAATCAGATAGAACTTGAGAACTTTAGAACAATTGAATGAAAGAATGATTCAACATTAAATTTGAACAATGTCTATGAAAAGGCATACGGAGTATAGAGGGAGAGAATTGTAGGAGAATATGTTTTACTTTGTCATTCCAATTAATGAGTATATGTCAAGCTATTACACCTTTTATACTGAATGCAGATAAAGCAACATTTATTACAAGTTGTTACAATAGAAACTAATCAAGTTGAATGCATTCCAACTTGGATATTATGTTGCAGGAAAAGATAATTTCTTTAGTGAATACATCAGCCACGAACTCTTGTGTACCTTTTTGAGTAAGTTCGATAAGATCTTCAAGGGACCTTTTTTCTATAAAGTGACAGTCTAATTCAATATGTTTAATGCTTTCATAGAAGATTGTCATAGTACAGGGTAAGTGGTTGAACATTGGTAACTTGAAGATTATTAAGAAGTCTGATTAACCACGTGATTTGAGAGGCAGTGTTAGCCATTCTTTGTACTCTGCTTCACTAGACGATCTGCAAATGGTACCTTGCATGATATTTAGAATCCCATAAACAAGAGAATTACCAAGAAGTAATAAATAACCAGTGATAGATTTGTTAGGACTTGTGCGGAAACGCAATCGAAAGTAAACAATGTAAACAAATCAAAGGAAGAAAAGTTAAACCAAAGATAAACGCAATTAGCAAGGAAAAACCATCAAACATTTCACTAATCCTTCAATGAATATTTGTATAACCCCAAAATCACCAATTCTGTGGATTACAAATTCTCTCAAGAACTCTAACAGGAAACCTAAGAGTCTTTGTAATCTCTCATGGTATTTGCTAAAACATACAAAACAATGACCATAATCCTCCTTTATAAAGAGGATGAAATCCTATCCCTAGTAAAATTAGCGTCTAACAAAATCTAATCCAACTAATCTTAGGAAACTAACTACATATCTTCCTAATACAATTACCAATATATTAAAAAATAAATAATCTCTAAATAATCCGTACATAATAAGACTTCAAAATAAGAAGAAAAGAGAAAGGAAACTGGAAAATCCTATGGGCACGGGGTCTACCCTGAGGCAAACAAAATCTTTCCAATTTGACTATAATTTTTTCCTCAAACACTCCCAAAACCCATAATGTCTCTCCAGGACCTACTAACTTTGTTGGACTATTGGGCTTGCATAACTAATGATCCTCCTCAATCGACGATTTAGAGATTTGCATCATTGTTGGGATAACGATGCCTCCTCGACAACGATGCCTCCTCTTGAACCAATACCTCTTCGTGCTTGACACTTGCTTCAAGTTATAAGTTATATTGACTATCAATCTAGAAATAATAGCAAACAATAATAGAATATCAAATAAGAAAGCAGGAAAGAACACACCAAAAAATTTACGTGGAAACCCAAGAACTGGGAGAAAAACCACGAATTTGCACTAGGAATCGATGAATATTCAAGAAAGATTACAAAAAAGCACTCAAGAACTCTCTCTATAGCTTTTTCTCTCTCTAATCTGTGTTTAAAGATGAAGAATTACATTAATCGTAATTAGGGCACCTATTTATACCCTCATTAATCGAAAAACGGAAAAAAAACGCGTATTGCCCGATAGGTGCGGGAGCACCTACTTTTGGTGCGGGCGCACCAGCCCGATGTGCGGGCGCACAAAACTCACTGCCTCAACTGAAGGAATTCGTCGAATATAATGTGCGGGCGCACAACAGACCTGTGCGGGCGCACCTAAACTTGTGCGGGCGCACCACCATTTGGTGCGGGAGCACCACTCGTGCCGAGCCCCGAATTCATTTCCTTCTTTGTATTCCTTCGACGCAACCTTTCTCCACACCCCATACACCCCATTGAGCCTCATATGAACCCATATACCCAACAATCTCCCACTTGGAGATAGGTGTAAGTGAAGAAAACTTCATACCTTCATCATCCTCTCATTCATCACAACTCCTACACACAACTCCCACTGCAAAAGCAATCTCTAGTCGTGTCTAAACCATGCAATACTACAAGCATTCCATGAAATCACATCTCCTCTACACCAAGGAAACTAACATTGAAGTTTGCACCAACTCCAATTCAAAAGATATCAAAGTCTACACCGACTTTGATTCTTAATCACTAACCTCCAAATCATTGCACCATCACTCCATGAACCTACACACCCTCCTACCCCGGAGGTCGGATCACCTTAGAGACAAGTACAACCAAATGAAGATCTCTTCCTCTACAACTAAGAAGATAATCACTTCCTCTCCAACCAAAGAAGCACATTGAATCTCATCAAACTTCAATAAAACCAATTACCACCTAAGCCAAAGAAGCTTCTCATTGTTCTAAAAGCAAACTCACATTGCTCCCACTTGAACAATACACCCTTTGTTCCACTTAGGATTTCCGGCACAACATGCTTGTGTGCCGTCCTTCACCTTTTGCTCTTACCGGTCAATATGCCACCTGGATACCGCTTCACTACGGTTCTCATCCCTTGGCCCACTATCGATAGTTTTCTGACCAAACGACACCTTACATGAAGTTCTCATCCCAATCCCGGGCCCCTTCACTGTGCTCCCCATGGTGTAAAGTGTTCCACTTCTTGTCCCACGAGCTATGATCATTGCTCCCTTGACAATCTTCCAAGAACCACCATCAAACACAACCTTGTAACCCGATGTAGCAAGTTGGGCTACGATATCAAGTTTTTCTTCAACCTTGGGATAACTTGACATTCTTCAACTCCAACGAGCCACCATGAGTGAGTTTCACACTCACATCACCTTTCCCCATGACTTCCACTGCTTGCCATCCGCAAGGTAGACCTTTTCAAGTTTTCCGGATTTGAAATTCCGAAACAATCCCTGCATGGTGAGGAATGATGAGAAGAACCCGAATCCAAGACCCATGATCCCGAGCACCCAACCAACTCTTCCTGATCATCCATGCTTACCATCAAAGCATCGGAATCGTACTCAGAAATCAAGTTAGTTGATGCTTCTTCTTCATCATCACTTTCTTGAACCTTCTTCTTCCCTTTCCCATTCTCTTTCTAGGACAATCTCTCTTTAAATGTCCTTCATTACCCACCCCCAGCAAGTAACACTAGCCTCTTCCTTTGACTTACTCCGGTCCCCCTTTGACTCCGATTTTCCCTGAAAGTTCCTCCCTTTTCCCCTCCTCTACCTTCTGCACTGTATGCTCCAGATGATTCTCCACTCTCCTTCCTTCGAATGCTCTCACTCAAAATCAGATCACGGACAACATCATAAACCAATTTCTCTTTACCAGAGGAATTACTAACAGCAGTTACAACAGTTTCCCAAGCAGTAGGTAAAGAGGACAACAAAATTAGGGCTTTCACTTCATCCTCAAAGGCAATATTAACCGAAGATAACTGACTTATTAATGAATTAAATTCATTAATATGTTCAGCAGCAGAACTACCATTATTCATCTCTAAACCAAACAAACGCGCATCAGATATACCTTATTCATTGCAGAGGGCTTTTCATACATATCTGACAGTGCTTTGATCAATCCAGCCGTTGTTTGATATCCTTGACATTGAACGCCACAGTCCGAGCCAATGTCAAACGCACCACCGCTAGTGCCTGTCTGTCCAGTACTTTCCACTTAGCCTCCTCCATCTCAGCAGGCTTTTCAGACAAAGGTTGATACAGATTTTTCTGATATAAGATGTCTTCATTTGCATCTTCCAATATCCAAAATCTGTCCCATCAAACTTCTCAATTCTAATCTTTGAATCCTCCATTGTTAATTATTCTAGATCTAGACAATAATCAAACCTAGCTCTGATACCACTTGTAAGTTCTATTGACTATCAATCTAGAAATAATAGCAAACAATAATAGAATATCAAATAAAAAGCAGGAAAGAACACACCAGAAATTTTACGTGGAAACCCAAGAACTGGGAGAAAAACCACGAATCTGCACTAGGAATCGATGAATATTCAAGAAAGATTACAAAAAAGCACTCAAGAACTCTCTCTATAGCTTTTTCTCTCTTAATCTGTGTTTAAAGATGAAGAATTACATTAATCGTAATTAGGGCACCTATTTATACCCTCATTAATCGAAAAACGGAAAAAAAACGCGTATTGCCCGATAGGTGGGGGAGCACCTACTTTTGGTGCGGGCGCACCAGCCCGATGTACGGGCGCACATCACTATGGTGCGGGCGGACAAAACTCACTGCCTCAACTGAAGGAATTCGTCGAATATAATGTGCGGGCGCACAACAGACCTGTGCGGGCGCACCTAAACTTGTGCGGGCGCACCACCATTTGGTGTGGGAGCACCACTCGTGCCGAGCCCCGAATTCAATTCCTTCTTCGTTTTCCTTCGACGCAACCTTTCTCCACACCCCATACACCCCATTGAGCCTCATATGAACCCATATACCCAACACAAGTACGAAGACATTCTTGTGTTTCGTGTTGATTTCATTATTGTCTCGGCCTGCTCTACAACCAATATAGCTCCTTGATGCATCTCAATAGTGCATTCATCATCAACAAGTTTTCCTAGAGAAACCATGTTGCTATTTAGGCGTGGGTCATAGCTTACCTTTGTAAGACGCCTACAATGATAATGAGGCTCGAGAACGATCTCACAAATTATGTTAATCTTCACTCTAACCCCATCAAGTAGATTGATTGCTTCCATTTCATCTCGTTAAAGACACAAAATCTTGTTCATTGTGGCAAATATGAAATGAACATCCTGAATCTAAAACCTATTTGCTTATCGGTTCTACAACACTTGCAACCAAAAAAACGTCATGTGGATATTCCTCGTCGTCAAATGTATCTTCCCCTTGAGCCACGATCGTCTTTCCCTTTGACTCCTTAAGCTTCTTTGAATCCGCCTTCGCCTTTGGGCATTGCGATCTCAAGTATCCCCTTTCATCACAATAATGATAGGTCAGGTCAGAACTACCCAGCTTATTACCCTTTTGACCACGCGACGACACACTAAAGGTTTTCTCTTGGCTCAAGGATCCTCCTTGTTTCATCAACTTTTCAGCGGTCTCATCCAAGGTTAATGTTGTCTTCCTACCGACAAAGAAGCAATAACAACATTAACTTTTATTGGAAGGGATACCAGGAGGTTAGTGTTGTCTTCCAAGGATTTACTAAGTTTCTCAACTGGATTGTATGAGTGAACACACCTTCTTCTTGGAGAAGCTTTTGATTACTAGAAAGAGCACTTTTTGCTGTCTTAGAAACATTACTAGGCCACTTACTTAGAGAAGTTCTCTAGTAAACCTTTGTTTAGCAAGAATAATACCTTCATTAATGTAACTTCTATGCCTAAAAAGTAACTCAGCTTGCGTAGATCCTCGATGCTAAAACAGCATGAAGACGAGACTTGATAACTTTATTAATAGTGAGATCAGTAGAGAGCCAGTCAAGATTATGTCATCAACATACTCTGTAGCAACAGTTATGTGTGAAAGAGTATGAAGAATAAAGGAGTAGTCATTTATTAACTGTAAAAGCTTGTTAGAATGGTTCAGTGTGAAGCCTTGCAAACCACTAAAGAGAGGCTCATATCAAGCAATAGAGAGACCTATTTAGTTTGCATACATGGTTGTTATGATTAAAATAACCCTTAGGTACTTTTACATGCACCTCATCCTCTAATGTTCGATTCAAAAATGTATTACTTATATCCAATTGATGGATATGCCACCCCTAGATGCAGCAATAACAACTAAAAAACACCTCACAACAACCATTTTAACTAGATGAGAGAATGTTTCAGCACAATCAATCCCATACTTATGTTTAAACAAAAAAAAAATCAGTTTCTCGCGTGCCGTCCTACGTGGACGGTACGCAGGGAATTTTTTTTTGGGCATATTTTGGGAATTAAAACCCACTTTTACATTATTCAAGGAAAAAATTCGAACTAACTATGACTAACTTTTGACTAACTAATCTGGAGCTAGACTCTGTATTGGGCTTATAGCTGTCAAAAAATGACCTAATCTGATAACCTGACCTAAATCTGTAATGACCTGTAACTGACTTGCACTTGAAATTTTGGCAAAATAGGTCACATGTAACCTGACTTGCACCCGACTCGATAATAACTGATACCTACTCTTGACCCGATACTCTATGACCGGAACCTGAACTGATACCCACCCAAAAAAGACCGATAACTGAAATGATCCGACCTAACAACGATCTGAACCCGATTCGACAACTGACCTGATTAGGACCTGAAACTGATTATAACTCGACGTAACTTGTCACTGACCCGACCTGTTGCGACCTGTTACCTGATTTTACTAGACATGTTGCGACCCGATACATTATTTTACCCGACTTGTGGATATATGTTACCCAATTTTACCCGATTTGTTGCTACATGTTACCCGATTTTACATGACTTGTTGATTGTTAATAACTCCGCTTGTCATTGACTTCACCATATAGTAACATAAATCATAAACTAACACTACTATAATAAGGTATATAACTAGATGAACTATTCAAGCATAGATATCAATGAAATCTTAAATAATGATACAAATTTGAAGTAGCGCCACACAAAATTCATGACGTGTTCCGAACTCGAAGCGACCCGAAAGTGACATGAAACCAAGTATGGTACAACGCGATAACTACCAACCTGAAACCGACTCGAACATGACCCAAATCGCTATTGTCCTGACTTGATAAGTATCCAACCCACACATGACCTGAACCTGAAAGCACCCGCTACAAACCTGCAATAAACCCGATCCGACACCACATGATCACGAAAGTTGACTTGTCTCGAAATTGACCGCGTCGAACCCTACCGAACCTGAAAGAAGAAATTAACCGAGACATACCAGACCGTATTACGACCGCTCCCGACCTGCACCCGACCTGTTTGATTTAATGATCTGACACGACCTGACCGGACATTACCTGAAACATGAGATGACCCAACCTAGACCCGACTCGAGTAACTGAATTGACAGCTCTAATTGGGCTTGTAAGTGCAAATCGCTAGATGTACACCAGGTTGTATGCCAATATGTTGAGTATTTAAATAACACAAATTCTTGGGTGTAACTGTTATATCATAATTCATGGTGTAACAATTTATAAATCACTGCTTTTTTGAAAAAAAAAAAAAAAAAATCAAATAACATGAGCTAAATGACAAAATGACATGAGATTAATGTTATTCTTATTGAAGTATATGTCATATGCTTATAACACAAGTTATGGTGTAAATGTCATTCTTGTTGAAGTGTATGTCATTACGCTTATAACAGAATAAGTTATTGTGTAACATGTTACACCCAATATACACTATAATAATTATTATTAATTTTTCATTGGTGGTTCCATGTGTGTGGGTGATCTTATAACTATTTATTTACTGATGTGGGTGAGTATATAACATAATTATTATCAAAATAAATTACTGATGTTATAACTATTTTTTTCTTAAAGACTCTTGAAGCAGTAAAAAGGATTTCTCCTAAGCGGACATTGTTGACCGGAATGAACCATGCTTATGACCATCATAAGATTAACGAATACCTCTTGGAATGGTCAGAAAGGTACCTCTTCATGCTTATGATTTGTTTACTTATCGATATTTATATCAATTGAGGGGTTGTTTGGTTCAAGATATGGAATGGAAATAAAATGGAAACATATAGAAGAGAGAAATGGTAAAAAAAATTGTTACTTATATTCAGTGTTTGGTTCAAGTCAAAGAATGAAACTTAATGGTAACCATTACCACCAATTAATGAAATTTTTAGCAAATTGGGGAAATTCATTACCCTCAAGTAATGCTAATAGTTTGATGAGGGATTGAACCAAACAAAAAAAAAAGAAAATCGACAATTAATTATGTTTCTTGAAGTCCAAAAATATTGAACCACATGACCCCTAAAATTGAAGTGGAGTCTTATAGCTTATTTTACTGCATTAATATCCAACTGGGTTTTAGCCGTCCGTGTGATTCAGATCCTCTCCTTTTGTTTTCTACTACATTATATATTGTATTTATAAGACTTAAGTAGTATGATAATTGGAAACCTACCCTATCTCCAATATGTTTCCCATCATGAGTTATCAAAAAAGCAGCAGAATTTTTGGGATATTTGTCCTAGATACTCAATCACAAGAGCTGATCTTGCTGCATAAAAGTTTGGCAAAAAAACAAAAGTTTTTGGTTCAGGAATTTTTCATTTTAATGCTGAACTTCTTTATTTCTCTTGCATTGTCTTATACCAATAGTTTGGGTTCTTATAATCTCTTGCATTGTCAGAACTTCATAATTTCTTGCATCAGTTATTCTGAGCAGCGCATCACCAATTTATTTAGACAACTAATGGTTTCATCCTTTTTGTGGACTGTATTTACTAATGAGATCTATAGCTGATGGTTTTGACTTCTAAGTTGGGATTTAAGTTGGCAAGTTTAATATGCAAATTCATTTTCTTCATGTCACCGGTCAAAAAGTCATCTTTAAAGCTTCAAAATTTCAACATTGGGCATTATTTCAAAAAAAATTAGTTTATACAAGTTCGAGTTTCAAAATTATTTTGATAACAGTAAAAGTATGCAATAACAACAATATAAACAGTGATAATACAAAAGTGATGCTAGGCTTATTAATCTATATATTTGTACTAATATATTTATTGATATTAGCATAATAGATTTTTCAAGTCTAATAAGTTTTGGTAAGTTCAAATTAGTCAATATCTCTCCCTTTCCTTCTCCATTTTTCTTCCTTCTCCCTACTCCCTTCAGTCTCCTCCCTCGCGCCACCACAACCACCACCGAGCTCCATTCTCCTCTTCTTCCTCCTCTATGTTCCTCATCTCGGTTTTATTACAAAAAAAGAGAAGTATATCATAACATCTTGATTTTGAATATTAAAGCAGAGAAAAAGGGACTTCAAACTCCATTTAGAATATACTAATTGACACCAATATTTATACTGCAAGATTAACATCTGAAAGCCTATAAAAAATGACCTTGACACAAAAAAAGGTGAAGTAATTACAAAACTAATGAATTGACGTTGGCTTCATGCTTGATGAATGTTGCGGATTGCAGTAATGATACTTTTACAATCATATTCCATTACCTTTGTCCAATTATTAAAAATCATCGATTTCCTACTCACATGACAAAATCTACTAATTGAATTCCTATATAATCGAAAAATTAAAATTTAATGACATTGGTTTGCATACCTTAATGGTAGTGCTAAGAGAGCGAGAAGTGTTCAATCGTTTTCCTGTTCCCACCGGTTGAATTGCTTCTTGAAGCAAAACTTAAAACCAAAAAGGAGAGAGAGAAAAATGGTGAGAAACAGAAAAAGGAGGATGGAGACGAAGAAGATTTGAGAAAGTGAGAATGGACTGCAAAAGGCGCTGGTTAAAGATGGATAAAATGAAGGCTTTGGTAGGAAAGATTTGGATGGAAAAAAAGGAAAGGAATGGTAAGGTAAAAACAAATTTTCTCATGTTTGGTAAAAGAAAATAAGAGGGGTTTGATTGAAAAGGAGAGGAAGTGGAAGCAAAATAATACTCTTAAATCCTTGCTTTCCTTTCCTTCCAAAATCAGAGGAATTTGACTAGAAAGAAAGCCAAGAAGCTTTTACCTATGTTTTCTTATATTTCCTTCCTTTCCTTTCCTGTACTAATGACAATCAAACATGTGATTACTCTCAAATCCACTAATTATACCAAACATTAGAAACTACAACTTCCTTCTTTCTCTTCTTTTCCTTTCTATTCTTTTCTCTTATTTTCCTTTTCCTTCCTTTATTAAAAAATACTAAATAAAGTGGAAGGGAAATTATCTAGGTTAAGAAGGAGGATGAAGATGAAGGGTTCAAAGGAAAATCGGGAGGAAAGAGAAAAGAAGCGGGGTAAAAGCGTTCCTATAGGTTGGGGTCAAAAGGGACTTTAGTCACTTAAGGCGGCAGTATAGCAATAGTTGGGCGCTGGAGGGGCATAATGGGTAATACGCTATTCATAAGCTACAATAGAGGTATAGTTCCCTCTTTTTATTGGGTGTAGAAACGCTCCAATAAAATAAACAGTATCAAATTTATATTTAATTTAAATTACACGCCTACATCAGATTTATCATATTAATTTTTTTAAAATCAAAATCTCAAATTCTTCTGCTTTCTCCCTCGTCCATTCCCCACCCATTTTTTCTACGAAATACTTTAAGAGAATCCCATTTACCCACATGTCCAATTTACTTGTACACAAATTCGTAAATAAGGGGAGGGTGGTCATTTTTTGACAATAAAAACTCACAAAAGAAAAGCTACACTAATAATTCGATTCTCTCCTTGCTTTAAGAGATAGAAGTTAGGTGTGGTATACAATATCTTTACTAACCTTCTCTATACTACAAAATACAGAGTTACTAAATAAATTTCTAATATCCACAACTAGATTGACAATTTCTAACGGGTTTTTCTGCTTCAGGATAGCCTCAAGAAGAACACTTGAATCTTTTTGAACTTGAATCCTCCTTATTTACTTGGTACTTGCTAGTTGCTAACAACATGCCGTTGAGTAAAGTACAGCCTTCCGCTTGTAGTGCCGAAGAAGCAACAACCCTATCATTCCCCTAAAACACAACATTCCCTTCCAGGCTTCCACAATTACCACCCACCCAATGCCCGCCATAAGTCTCCCATTTTTCTACTTCTTTCAAGCCCCATCTACCACAACATAACAACAATCTTCATCCCGATCATGATAAAAATCTCTTACAATCATATTAGTATCATTGTCACACTCATTATTCTTAAATAAATTTACTATCCACCTTCATTCAATCCTTAATGAAAATGTTGCATGGGATCTATCGGACGCCGCCATGATCTGTGACTACCGCGAGTTCTAGCCTCCTCACCTCATAATTGTTCCAAAGTGTGGCCCTCCATGGTTTGTTGCTTAATTTATTTTTCTTTCCATTTCCTTGTCATTCAGCTCTAACTATGGGTTTACCCTTGAGATAAGGAGATTGTTAGAGGTTAATCTAGAAACATCTAGATGTGTAATGAAACATGAAGTGAAGTATCCAGAAACATCTTGTACAAATCAAAGATATTAGACAAGTGTAGAGAAATCTAGAAACTAGAACTACAACAATTATAAATATGTGTTGTATGTGCATGAGTTGAAAGGAGAGCCAAACAAGTGAGCTCCACACAAGATATTAGGAAAGGTAGAAACAAAGGGTTCTACCAAGGTGAATGAGAGACATGAGCTCTCACAAACACACTTCTACAATTAATTATCAATAAAAATGCAATTTTATGTTACCATTCGAGTCCATCAAAATTTCTGTGTGCGCCACATATTCTATCATGGTATCAGAGCCGCAAAAGTGATTACGAAGAAGATCGAAGGCCCGAGAGATGGAAATCAAGCTTATAAGAAGAGACTTGGAGGGCACAATCAAGGTAAGTATCTAATACAAAATTTCAAAGAAGATAATTGAAAAGGTATGGAGATGAAATAAAAGAGTTTTAGGGGAATACAAAAATTGAAGATATGTTTTGAAATTAAAATATGATGATGGAGAGAAAAAAAAAAAGGATGATATAACTTTTGAGAAATGTTGAAGATTAAAATATAGGATAAGTTGGATGGTTGATGACATGAACATCAACAAATGAAATTAACATTGGAAGAAAAGGAAAGAATGAAAAAAAAGGGAGAATATTGGTGACAAGAGTACCAATAGTTGGGAAGAAGAAGAAAAAAGCAAAGGAAAAGGAGAAGAAGAAAAAAAAAAGTTCAAGAGAAAGATTTTGGAGTTTGCTGATGACATGGGCATTAGCAGAGATGATTGGTGACATGAGCATCAACGAAAGAATGAAATTGGATAAAGATATGTGAAAAAGAAAAATGAAAAGGTTCAGATTAGGGGGAGTAAGTTGGTAACATAGGTACCAACACAAAACATTGAAGATCAAGAAGATATGAAGAGAAAGCAAAACTGAGGATAGTTGGTGACCTGGGTACTAACAAAAGCAATTTCAGTGCATGGTCGAGTTGTTGATGACAAGTGCATCAACAGATTTAAGATTTTTAAATTACAGATTTTTCAAGATTAAGGGAGAGTAGTGTTAGAAGTTAATCTAGAAAATTCTAGATGTGTAATGAAACATGAAGTGATGTATCCAGAAACATCTTGTACAAATCAAAGATATTAGACAAATGTAGAGAAATCTAGAAACTAGAACTACAACAGCTATAAATATGTGTTGTATGTGCATGAGTTGAAAGGAGATCCAAACAAGTGAGCTTCACACAAGATATTAGGAAAGGTAGAAACAAAGGTTCTACGAAGGTGAATGAGAGACATGAGCTCTCACAAACACACTTGTACAATTAATTATCAATAAAAATGCAATTTTATGATACTATTCGAGTCCATCAAAACTTCCGTATACGCCACATATTCTATCAGAGACCAATTGTTTTTCCTTTTATATTTCTCCCTCCAAAAAAATTATTCTTATGTTTAAGTGAATCCTTAGTTGGTTATTTTTTATTTTTTGTGTTTTTTTTGAGAGGGGTTAGCTAGTATGTTTCGTACTAGGAAATGTAGTACTTAAGAGTTTGAATTATTTAAGATCTGTGAATTTGTTATTTTGTTTTAAAATTTGTTTTAGATATTTCTTTTTTAAGCCATTTCAAAAGTTCATTTATTTATTTTGCATAATTAGGTGGTGTTTCCTACTAGGGCATGGAATAGTTTATGTGAAGGTGGCTTAACTAAAAATAAGGATAACTTGAAAATTTTAATGGTATCTTGGAATGATAAATGGGTAAATATAGATATGATACATTTATATTGATTTGTAACCTGCAATTTTTTTCTCATTTTTAGAGTTTGAGGATTGCTGAAATTGTTTGTTTTATTTTTTCAAGGTGTCCTCTTGATTTATTTAAACAACACTTTGATTAATTCAAAGGTGATTCTGTTACTTGATGGAATTTTTTAAAATTATTTTTAGTAAATTTCATGGTATTTTTTTTACTGTAATTTGATTTATAAGTTGAAGTGAGGTTGTCTGAAATAGTTTGATATAATAAAAGGGTTCCTTAACTTCCCCTAAAAAATAAAAGGGTTCCTTAACTAAATTTGAGGGTACATTCTTAGCGTAACTTTTTTAAGTTGATAGTATATTGATTTTCTTTGTCATCTATATCAGTCAATTTGAGGGTAATTGACGTTGCTCGGAAATATCTCTTAAAAATTACTAACCATGAGGAAATGTAAAGATAAAAGTAAGAATTAATCAAAATCATTTAGATTAAAGTTGTGGAAACAAATATTCAAAAATCTGGATTCTAACAAGTGATGTTAAATTAAACCATTTTTTGTCTACTTGCATAATAGTTTACCACATAGCCTAAATTTCTTTCATAAGTACACGTGTTAGGTTAAATAAGTGGCTGTCTGGTATACATGAAATTATACAGGTAATAGGAAATTCCCAAGATTTTTTTGATTTTGGTAATTGTTTGGTTGACTAGAAGTAGAGAAAATGGGTACAATGAGAATTCATGGGAGTTTGAGATTCTCACAAAATGTATGAATTGACTTACCTATCCTCCCCTTAGTCACTCACAATTACTACATACACTCCTATGAATTACAACTTCCCTTATGACTACCAAACAACTTAGACAAATATCTATGAACATTATAAGGGAATTAAATTCCCACAAATTGTAAATTCCTATGGGAAAATATTTCCCGTTGCAACCATTATACTTCCTCCGTCATTTTTTAGATGCTACATAGAGAAAGTGGGCAGTTTTTAAGAAAGATAGAGAGAGAACGTGGAGGACAAAAAAAGAAAGATAGAAAGAGGACGTAGAGGACCACCACTTTTTGAATAAGAAAATATTTATTAAGGAAAAGTATGGGTATTTTAAAGGAGAAAGTAAGGGACCACCAACTTTTGAATACTCCCTCCGTTTTTTTTAGATGTAACATATTGACTTTGGGCACTATTCATCCAATACATTTTGACCGCTAATTGTTATTTATACATAAGAAAAAATATAGTCATGTGGGATCTTGTTTGATTCGTCACGGTATACACTTTCCAAATATATATTTTTTATAATTTTTACTTTTATACAATTGGAGATATTATCGGTCAAAGTTGTGCCTCGGCAAATGTGAAAAGTCCAATGTTACATATAAAAAAAACGGAGGGAGTAGTATTTAAAATACTTTAGGGTGTAAAGGGATCCATTCATGATATGTAGCAAATAATGTAACATTTCCATTTTAGAGAAATGTAGCAAGTATTTAAAAACAGAGGAAGTATTATCTTACTCCCGCCAAAACTTTTTTCTAATTATTTCAGGGAAGGAACTTTTGTTCAGCTTGCTCACGATGGCCTGAAAATTCCTTTAGAGCTCTAATAAGGTAACAAGCTCCTTCACTTCTTTAGTATAAGCCTGTCCTAAAAAATAAATGTAGATTCCCTCACGTTAGTCTTCTTTGAATTTCAGTTCTCATGTTTGTTTATGTTTGTGTGTTTGTAGGAATATAAATTTAGAAGTTTCGTCTATCAGACTTGTCAACCGGGTAAGGTTTGATGGTATACAATTATGAGTTTGAATGATCCAACCTCCAAATTTGCATACCTGGACATCAAGTCTGATCACTTCAGAAACTATACATCAAGCTCCATCAAGAATGACGCAAAAGCACCTAAAAAGTATGCAGAACAGTTAGATATGATGCCGTTAATAGTATGGTACTTGTATTAAGATTTTGAATCCTTAATGAAATTATTTTAAGTGTCACATGGCTTTTATATAGTGAATTATCCATATAAGTTTACTCCTATAAGTAGGCTTCATATATACTTAGCTATGTTACTCATGCATGGGAAATTAAGCCATTATCAATGGTGGGAAAGAAATGCAAATATGCAATAACATTTCATTAAATAAAAAAAAAAAATTTAACCATGAATCCACCATAACACCATTGTTTAGTATTTCAAAATAAAATATCATAAGGTCTTATAATTATATCTCATTAAAAGCGGTACAAGATACTATTATAGACATAAACTCTTACTCCAATTTCTTGTAGAAAAAATTAAGCTATTGCTTTCATCCCCGAACTTTTAAGGTGTTTTTTTTCAAAAAAATCATGCAATTCAATTACTTATCATGTCATTACATCAATTTTTCCTCACTTGACAAAAAGTTACAAAAAGTAACAACCCGGAACATCGCCCGGGACACTCACGAGTTTTACTCCTATAAGTAGGCTTCAACCGCTTCATATATACTTAGCTATGTTACTCATGCATGGGAAATTAAGCCATTATCAACTGTGGGAAAGTTGACCATTAAAGAAAAGAAATACAATAACATTTCATTAAATAAAAAAAAAAGGTAAGTGGGTGTTTGGTAATTTGGGGTGGCTCTTTCATTGCCTTTTGATTTTTTTCATGAAGTCTATGGTAAATTCCTTTTTGGATAGGCAAAAACACAACTTTTCAGCTATTGAAATCTTGTTTAATCAACAAACTGAAATTAATTGACCTGAACTAAAATTAACTGAAAATAAGTCCAAAAGAACAAGTCTTAGGTGGAGGTTGTTCTCCCAATCGCAATCCATTCTCGTTACTCATCAAAGCAATCATATGAGGATTCGACAATCATGCCAATTGGTCCATAAGGCCTTATACCTCACGAAACACAATTGACTTGAGTTTTGGGCCTAGATTGTCCTACCTTGTACTAAAAACGAAAATTAACCCTGGATCAAAAGTCTGTAGGTAATTGACAAACATGGTTGTGGGCATTACCAAAGCTTCTAAGTCAATGATGCTTTCACAATCACAATCCAATCTTGTTACTCATCAAAGTAATTCTTTATAGTCACACCATTTGGTCCATTAGGGTCCAATACCTTACCAAACTCCATTTACTGGAGTTTTGGGCCCCTATTGTCCCTCATTGTACTAAAAAGCTCAAATTAACCCCATATCAAATGCTTTTAGGTAATTTGAAAACATGGTTTTAAGCATTACCAAACCTAGTAAGGGGAGGATGTTCTCTAAATTACAATCCATTCCAATTAGTCATTAATGCAATCCTATGGGGATTGAACAATCATGCCCCTAGGTGCATTAGGCCCAATACCTTAGCAAACCCCATTGACTTTAAGTTTTAGGACCTCATTGACCCTTCTAGTACTAAAAAATCAAAATTAATCCGAGATCATATGTTTTTAGGTAACTGCCAAACATAGTTTTGGTAATTACCAAACCTACTAAATTGGAGATATTCTTCCAATTATAACACATTCCCATTACTCATCAAAGCAATCTTATAGGGATTGGAAAATCTTGCCATGTGGTCCATTAGGCCCATTACCTTATCAAAACCCCCATTGACTTAAGGTTTGGTTCCCCCATGTCCTTCTTTGTACTAAAAACGCAAAATTAACCCCAGATGATGTCTTTAGGTAATAGACAAACATGGTTGTGGGCATCACCAAAGCTACTAAGCGCATGATGTTCTCACAATCACAATCCAATCTCGTTACTCATCAAAGCAATTCTATTAGGGTCCAATACTTCACCATACCACATTGACTTGAGTTTGGGACCCCCATTGTACATCCTTATACTAAAGAGCTCAAAGTAACTCCTTATCAAATGCTTTTAAGTAATTGAATAACATGGTTTTAAGAATTTTCAAACCTAATAAAGGTAGGATTTTTTCTGAGTCACAATTCATTCCCATTAGTCATCAAAGCAATCCTAAGGAGATTGAACAATCATGCCACTGGGTCCATTAGGCACGATAACTCACCAAAACCCGTTGACTTGTGTTTTAGGCCCCCATTCTCCCTCCTTGTAGTAAAATCCCGAAATTAATCCCAGATCATATGCCTTTAGTTGATTACCAAACATGGTTTTGGTAATTACCAAACCTACTAAGTTGAGCCTATTCTTCCAATCATAATCCATTTCAATTACTCATCAAAGCAATCCTATGTATATTAAACAATCATGTCACTGGGTCCATTTGGCATATTACCTCATCAAACCCCACTCACTTGAGTTTTGGGCCTCCATTATTCCTCCTTGTACTAAAAAGCCCAAATTAACCCTAAATCATATGTTTTTAGGTAACTACAAAGCATGATTTTGGGCATTGTCAAACATACTAAATAGAGGATGTTCTCGCAATCACAATCCACTCTCATTATTCATCAAAGCAATCCAATTGGGATTGGACAATCATGTCAGGGGGTCCATTAGACCCACTACCACACCAAACCTCATTGACCTGAGTTTTGGGTCCTCCATTGTCCCTCGATGTAATAGAAAGCCCAAATTAACCCAAGATCAAATGGCTTTGAATAATTGACAAACATCGTTATGGGCGTTACCAAGACCTAGTAATTGCAAGATGTTCCCGCAATCACAATCCATTCTTGTTACTCACCAAAGCACTCCTATGAGAATTGGACAATCATGCCACTGAGTCCATTGGGCCCAATATATCACCAAACCCCAATGACATGAATTTCGGCCCCCATTATCCCTCATTGTACCAAAATCCTATATTAATCTCAGATCATATGCTTTTAGGTAATTGCTAAAGAAGATGGTTTTGGAAATTACTAAACCATTAAGTGGAGGATGTTCTTCTAATCACAATCCATTTTCATTACTCATCAACGCAATCCTATGGGGATTGGACAAGTATGACATTGGATCCATTGAGCCCAATACCTCACCAAACCCCATTGACTTGAGTTTTAGTCTCCCATTGTTCATCGTTGTACTGAAAATCCCAAATTAATCTCAGATCAAATGCCTTTAGGTAATTAACAAGCGTGGTTTTCGTAATTATGAAACCTACTAAGTTGAGGATATTATTTCAATCACAATCCATTCCTATTGTTCATCAAAGTAATCTTATGGAGATTGGACAATCACTGCCATTAGGTCCAATATCTCAGCGAACCCCCTTTATTTGAGTTTGGGACCCCATTGTTCCCCTTTTTATTAAAAAACCCAAATTAACCCCAAATCAAACATACTAAGTGAAGGATGTTCTCCCAATCACAATTCATTCCCATTACTTATCAAAGCAATCATGTGGGGATTGAACAATCATGTCACAGGGTCAATTAGGCCCACTACCACACCAAACTCCAGTGACTGGAGTTTTGGGTTCCCCATTGTCCCTACTTGTACTAAAAATCCCAAACTAATCCCAGATCATATGATTTTACGTAATTGCCAAACATGGTTTTGAGAATTACCAAACCCAATAAGTGCATGATGCTCTTCCAATCACAATCCATTCACATTACTTATCAAAGCAATCCTACTGGGATAGGACAATCATGCCATAGGGTCAATTAGGTCCAGTAACTTACAAAACCCCATTGTCTTGAGTTTTCATCCCCAATGGTCTCTCCTTGTATTAAAAAGCTAAATTAATCACAAATCAGATGCCTTTAGGTAATTGCTAAACATGGTTTTGTTAATTACCAAATCTACTCAGTTGAATATATTATTCCAATCACAATCCATTCCCATTACTTATCAAAGTAATCATATGTAGATTGGACAATCATGCTAGTGGGTCCATTATGCCCAATACCTCATCAAACCCCATTGACTTATGTTTTGGGTCCCCTTTGTTTCTCATTGTACTAAAAAGCCCAAATTAACCATCAAATCATATGTTTTTATGTAATTGCGTAACATGGTTTAGTGAGTTACCAAACCTACTAAATGGAGGATGTTCTCCCAATCACAATCTATTCCCATTACTCATCAAAGTAATCCTATGAGGATTGACAATCATGTCATGTGGTCCATTAAGCCCTATACATCACCAAACCCCATTGACTTTAGTTTTGGGTGCCCCATTGTCTCTCTATGTACTAAAAAGCCCAAATTAACCCGAGATTATATGCCTTTAGTTAATTGACAAACATTATTTTGGGCACTATCAAACCTACTAAGTGTAGGATGTTCCCCCAATCATAATACATTCCCCTTACTCATCAAAGCACTCTTACGGGGATTGGACAATCATGTCACTTGGTCTATTAGGCCTAATACCTTACTAAACCCCATTGACACTAGTGGAAAAGGCAAGGGTTGCGGTTTATTAAAAACTACAACCCTTAATGTGAAGGGTTGCGGTAAGCCCTAAACCGAAGCCCTTTAAGATAAAGGGTTGCGATTTTTGGGCTCAACGTATCCTTTTAAGATAAAGGGCTGAGATTTTTGCTAACTGCATTCCTTGAGCGGCCCAAATACACACACACTATAATGAAGTGCACCCTCTCACTCGAGCATCCCAATCATACAAACGCTACAATGTTCTCTCACTCTCTCACCACTCTCTCACTCTTTCACCAGGCGCGAAAAGAACTCTTCCCCGGTGAAGCTCAACCGGCGATGCTCACTATCTCTTCAACCTCCTGTGACGTTATCTCCTCAACCACCTGCGACGCTCTCAAATCAACTTCCAGTGACCCTTGCAAAATATCCGACGGGCTAGGATTTCATTTTTTTGGATTTGTAGTTTTCTATAAGTCAAAACCTTTTGCTTCCTTCAATCCGTAGCCCCGAATTTATGATTGTTTCTGTTCAAAAACTCGAACCTAGAATTCAAATTAGAAATATTTGATTTTGCCATTTTTTGCTCGAGATTCTTGATTTTCGAGGTTATGTTCGATTGTTTGGTTTATTTAATTCGTTTGATTTATTTTATTACGCTTTTAGCAAATTTACGAATCAAGTTTATCGAATTTTCTTCAGTTAAGTAGTATTCCCTCTGTCTCATATGTCTGATTTTGTCTACATTTGTGTTATGTTTATAAACTTGTTGACTTTATATTATTATTTAGAATTTATTTTGTTAGGTATAGTGTTAACATATGATTGCTAAATTAGATTCAACTATTGATTATAATTATAGATAACTCATTAGTGTTGGATAATGCATATTGCATAGCTAAGGTGTTATATTAATGTTCTTTTGTATAAATATATAGACATGGTTTGAAAAATATGTGGTGTACTTTTAGACATCACGAATTAGATTTCAGGGTCCTTTTTTCTTGTAAAAAGTTTGCAAAAGCCTCTTGGTACTTTGAAATATATTGGATGTACATTCAGATTGTGTTTTTTTACTATTTCTAAGGGGTTCGTGAGCTAAGAAGCTGAATTCGTTGAAGTCCGATTTTTCGGGTCTGTTTCCTGCTCATCTTGGCCCAACATCATAATTTGGGCCTAACTCCTATCTCGGACATCAGAATTGAGCGATTCCAAAGCCTGGCATGTTTTTTTCCCATTTTTAAGGAGTTCGTGAGATCAGAAGCTAAATTTCTTGCAGTCAGTATTTTGCGTCTGTTTACTACTCATCTGTGCCCAAAGTCTTAATTTGGGCTAAATCCTAGCTCGGACATCAGAATTGAGCGATTCAAAAGTCTGAAATGTTTTTTTACTATTTCTAAGAGGTTCGTGAGCTAAGAAGCTGAATTCGTCGAAGTCCGATTTTTCGTTTCTGTTTCCTGCACATGTTGGCCCAACATTGTAATTCGGGCCTAACTCCTATATCGGACATCAGAATTGAGCGATTCAAAAGCCTGAATTGATTTTTTACTATTTCTAAGGGGTTCGTGAGCTAAGAAGTTGAATTCGTTGAAGTTCGATTTTTCGTGTCTGTTTCCTGCTCATCTTGGCCCAACATCGTAATTTGGTCCTAACTCCTATCTCGGACATAAAAAATGAGCGATTCCAAAGCGTGACATCTTTTTTTCCCATTTTAAAGGGGTTCGTCAGCTCAGAAGCTGAATTCCTTGCAGTCAGTTTTTTACGTCTGTTTACTGCTCATCTGTGCCTAAAATCGTAATTTGGGCGTAACTCTTAGCTCGGACATCAGAATTGAGCGATTCCACAGACTGACGTGATTTTTTTAACAATTTTAAAGGGTTAGTGAGCTCAGAAGTTGAATTTGCTGAAGTCCTATTTTTCGCGTCTATTTCTTACTCATCTGGAACTACAGTCGTAATTTGGGCCAAACTCCTAGCCCGGACATCAGAATTGAGCGATTCCAAGGCTTGACAAGTTTTTTTTTACTATTTATAAGGGGTTCGTGAGCTCAGATGCTGAATTCCTTGCAACCTAATTTTTCGCGTCTGTCTCCTGCTCATGAGGGCCCAAAATCGTAATTTGGGGCTAACTTCTAGCTCGGACATCAAAATTGAGCGATTCAAAAGCCTGGATTATTTTTTTTTACCATTTCTAAGGGGTTCGTGAGCTTAGAAGCTGAATTTGTTGAAGTCCGATTTTTCGTGTCTGTTTCCTGCTCATCTTGGCCCAACATCGTAATTTGGCCTAACTCCTATCTCGGACATCAGAATTGAGCGATTCCAAAGCCTGACATGTTTTTTTCCCATTTTTAAGGGGTTCGTGAGCTCAGAAGCTGAATTCCTTGCAGTCAGTTTTTTGCGTCTGTTTACTACTCAATATACCCAAAATCGTAATTTGGGCCTAACACCTAGCTCGGATATCAGAATTGAGCGATTCAAAGCCTGAATTGTTTTTTTACTATTTCTAAGGGTTCGTGAGCTAGAAGTTAAATTGCTGAAGTCCGATTTTTCGGTCTGTTTCTGCTCATCTTGGCTAAATCGTAATTTGGGCCTAGCTCCTAGCCCAGACATCGTAATTGAGTGATTCCAAAGCCTGCAATGATTTTTTACTATTTAAGGGTTCGTGAGCTTAGAAGCTCAATTTCTTAAAGTCAGGTTTTTTGCGTCTGTTTACTACTCTCTATGCCCAAAATCGTAATTTGGCCTAAATCCTAGCTCGGACATCAAAATTGACGATTTAAAAGTCTGAATTGTTTTTTACCATTTCTAACGGGTTCGTGAGCTCAGAAGCTGAATTCGTTGAAGTCCGATTTTTCGTGTCTGTTTCGTGCTCATCTTTGCCCAACATCGTAGTTTGGGCCTAACTCCTATCTCGACATCAGAATTGAGCGATTCCAAAGCCTGACATGTTTTTTTTCCCTTTTTAAGGGATTCGTGAGCTCTAAAGCTGTATTCCTTACAGTCCGTTTTTTGCGTCTGTTTACTGCTCATCTTTGCCCAAAATCGTAATTTGGGCCTAACTCGCAGCTCGGACATCAGAATAAAGCGATTCCAAAGACTGACGTGATTTTTTTTCAATTGAAAGGGTTAGTGAGCTTAAAAGTTGAATTCGTTGAAGTCCGATTTTTCGCGTCTATTTCTTACTCATCTGGGACTAAAGGCGTAATTTGGGCCTAACTCCTAGCTTAGACATCAGAATTGAGCGATTCCAAAGCTTGACAAAGTTTTTTTTTACTATTTATAAGGGATTCGTGAGCTCAGAAGATGATGTCCTTGCAGCCTAATTTTTCGCGTCTGTGTCCTGCTCATAAGGGCCAAAATCATAATTTCGGCCTAACTTCTAGCTCGGACGTCAGAATTGAGCGATTCAAAAGCCTGAATTATTTTTTTTACCATTTCTAAGGGGTTTGTGAGCTCAAAAGCTGAATTCGTTGAATACCGATTTTTCGCGTCCGTTTCTTGCTCATCTTGGCCCAAAATCGTAATTGTGGCCTAGCACCTAGCTCGGACATCATAATTGAGCGATTCCAAAGCCTGACGTGATTTTCTACCATTTCTAAGGGGTTCATGAGCTCAGAAGTTGAATTCGTTGAAGTCCGATTTTTCGTGTCTGTTTCCTGCTCATCTTTGCCCAGCATCGTAATTTGTGCCTAACTCCTATCTCGGACATCAGAATTGAGCGATTCCAAAGCCTGACATGTTTTTTTTCCCATTTTTAAGGGGTTCGTGAGCTGAGAAACTGAATTCCTTGCAATCAGTTTTTTGCGTCTGTTTACAGCTCGTTTGTGCCCAAAATCGTAATTTGGGCGTAACTCTTAGCTCGGACATCCGAATTGAGCGATTCCATAGAATGACGTGATTTTTTTATCAATTTTAAAGGGTTAGCGAGCTCAGAAGTTTAATTTGCTGAATTCCTATTTGTCGCGTCTATTTCTTACTCATCTGGAACTACAGTCGTAATTTGGGCCAAACTCCTAGCCCGGACATCAGAATTGAGCGATTCCAAGGCTTGACAAGTTTTTTTTTACTATTTATAAGGGGTTCGTGAGCTTAGATGCTGAATTCCTTGCAGCCTAATTTTTCTCGTCTGTGTCCTACTTATAAGGGCCCAAAATCGTAATTTGGGCCTAACTTCTAGCTCGGACATCAGAATTGAGCGATTCAAAAGCCTGACATGATTTTGTATTAATTGTAAAGGGTTAGTGGGCTCAGAAGTTGAATTCGCTGAAGTCCGATTTTTCGCTTCTATTTCTTACTCATCTGGAACTAAAGTCGTAATTTGGGCCTAATTCCTAGCCCGGACATCATAATTGAGTGATTCCAGAGCTTGACAATATTTTTTTTACTATTTATATGGGGTTCGTGAGCTCAGATCCTGAATTACTTGCAGCCTAATTTTTCGCGTCTGTGTCCTGCTCATGAGGGCCCAAAATCGTAATTTGGGCCTAACTTCTAGCTCGGACATCAAAATTGAGCGATTCAAAAGCCTGAATTGTTTTTTTTTACCATTTCTAAGGGGTTCGTGAGCTTAGAAGCTGAATTCATTGAAGTCCGATTTTTCGTGTCTGTTTCCTGCTCATCTTGGCCCAACATCGTAATTTGGGCCTAACTCCTATCTCAGACATCAGAATTGAGCGATTCCAAAGCCTGACATGTTTTTTTTTCCCATTTTTAAGGGGTTCGTGAGCTCAGAAGCTGAATTCCTTGCAGTCAGTTTTTTTGCGTCTGTTTACTAATCAAATATACCCATAATCTTAATTTGGGCCTAACACCTAGCTCGGATATCAGAATTGAGCGATTCAAAAGCCTGAATTGTTTTTTTTACTATTTCTAAGGTGTTCGTGAGCTTAGAAGTTAAATTCGCTGACGTCCGATTTTTCGGGTCTGTTTCTTGCTCATCTTGGGCTAAAATCGTAATTTGGGCCTAGCTCCTAGCTCGGACATCATAATTGAGTGATTCCAAAGCCTGACATGATTTTTTTACTAATTCTAAGGGGTTCGTGAGCTTAGAAGCTGAATTTCTTGAAGTCAGGTTTTTGCGTCTGTTTACTACTCCTCTATGCCCAAAATCGTAATTTGGCCCTAAATCCTAGCTGGGACATCAAAATTGAGTGATTTAAAAGTCTGAATTGTTTTTTACCCATTTCTAACGGGTTCGTGAGTTCTGTAGCTGAATTCGTTGAAGTCCGATTTTTCGTGTATGTTTCGTGCTCATCTTTGCCCAACATCCTAGTTTGGGCCTAACTCCTATCTCGGACATCAGAATTGAGCGATTCCAAAGCCTGACATGTTTTTTTTCCCATAAGGGATTCGTGAGCTCTGAAGCTGTATTCCTTACAATCACTTTTTTGCGGCTGTTTACTGCTCATCTTTGCCCAAAATCGTAATTTGGGCCTAACTCGTAGCTCGGACATCAGAATTGAGCGATTCCAAAGACTGACGTGATTTTTTTTCAATTGTAAAGGGTTAGTGAGCTTAAAAGTTGAATTCGTTGAAGTCCGATTTTTCGCGTCTATTTCTTACTCATCTGGGACTAAAGGCGTTATTTGAACCTAACTCCTAGCTCAGACATCAGAATTGAGCGATTCCAAAGCTTGACAAAGTTTTTTTTTACTATTTATAAGGGATTCGTGAGCTCAGAAGCTGATGTCCTTGCAGCCTAATTTTTCGCGTCTGTGTCCTGCTCATAAGGGGCCAAAATCATAATTTCGGCCTAACTTCAAGCTGGGACATCAGAATTGAGCGATTCAAAAGCCTAAATTGTTTTTTTTTTACCATTTCTAAGGGGTTTGTGAGCTCAGAAGCTGAATTCGTTGAAGTCCGATTTTTCGCGTCCGTTTCATGCTCATCTTGACCCAAAATCGTAATTTGCACCTAGCTCCTAGCTCGGACATCATAATTGAGCGATTCCAATGCCTAACATGATTTTCTACCATTTCTAAGGGTTCGTTAGCTCAGAAGCTTAATTCGTTGAAGTCCGATTATTCGTGTCTGTTTCCTAGCTCATCTTTGCCCAGCATCGTAATTTGGGCCTAACTCCTATCTCGGACATCAGAATTGAGCGATTCCAAAGCCTGTCATGTTTTTTTTTCCATTTTTAAGGGGTTCGTGAGCTGAGAAGCTGAATTCCTTGCAGTCAGTTTTTTGCGTCTGTTTACAGCTCGTTTGTGCCCAAAATCGTAATTTGGGCGTAACTCTTAGCTCGGACATCAGAATTGAGCGATTCCACAGACTGACGTGATTTTTTTATCAATTTTAAAGGGTTAGTGAGCTCAGAAGTTGAATTTGCTGAAGTCCTATTTTGTGCGTCTATTTCTTACTCATCTGGAACTACAGTCGTAATTTGGGCCAAACTCCTAGCCCGGACATCAGAGTTGAGCGATTCCAAGGCTTGACAAGTTTTTTTTTACTATTTATAAGGGGTGTGTGAGCTTAGATGTTGAATTCCTTGCAGCCTAATTTTTCGCGTCTGTGTCCTACTTATAAGGGCCCAAAATCGTAATTTGGGCCTAACTTCTAGCTCGAACATCAGAATTGAGCGATTCAATTGACTGACATGATTTTTTATTAATTGTAAAGGGTTAGTGAGCTTAGAAATAGAATTAGCTGAAGTCCGAATTTTCGCTTCTATTTCTTACTCATCTGGAACTAAAGTCGTAATTTGGGCCTAACTCCTAGCCCGGACAACAGAATTGAGTGATTCCAGAGCTTGACAATATTTTTTTTACTATTCATATGGAGTTCGTGAGCTCAGATGCTGAATTTGCTCATGAGGGCCCAAAATCGTAAATTTGGCCTTACTTCTAGCTCGGACATCAAAATTGAGCGATTCAAAAGCCTGAATTGTTTTTTTTACCATTTCTAAGGGGTTCGTGAGCTTAGAAGCTGAATTCGTTGAAGTCCGATTTTTCGTGTCTGTTTCCTGCTCATCTTGGCCCAACATCGTAATTTGGCCTAACTCCTATCTCGGACATCAGAATTGAGCTATTCCAAAGCCTGACATGTTTTTTTTCCCATTTTTAAGGGGTTCGTGAGCTCAGAAGCTGAATTCCTTGCAGTCAGTTTTTTGCGTTTGTTTACTAATCAAATATACCCAAAATCTTAATTTGGGCCTAACACCTAGCTCGGAGATCAGAATTGAGCGATTCAAAAGCCTGAATTGTTTTTTTACTATTTCTAAGGGGTTCGTGAGCTAAGAAGTTAAATTCGCTGAAGTCCGATTTTTCAGGTCTGTTTCTTGCTCATCTTGTGCTAAAATCGTAATTTGGGCCTAGCTCCTAGATCGGACATCATAATTGAGTGATTCCAAAGCTTGGCATGATTTTTTACTAATTATAAGGGGTTCGTGAGCTTAGAAGCTGAATTTCTTGAAGTCAGGTTTTTGCGTCTGTTTACTACTCCTCTATGCCCAAAATCATAATTTGGGCCTAAATCCTAGCTGGGACATCAAAATTGAGCGATTTAAAAGTCTGAATTGTTTTTTTACCATTTCTAACGGGTTCGTGAGCTCAGAAGCTGAATTCGTTGATGTCCGATTTTTCGTGTCTGTTTCGTGCTCATCTTTGCCCAACATCGTAGTTTGGGCCTAACTCCTATCTCGGACATCAGAATTGAGCGATTCCAAAGCCTGACATGTTTTTTTTCCCATTTTTGAGGGATTCGTGAGCTCTGAAGCTGTATTCCTTACAGTCGGTTTTTTTGTGTCTGTTTACTGCTCATCTTTGCCCAAAATCGTAATTTGGGCCTAACTCGTAGCTCGGACATCAGAATTGAGCGATTCCAAAGACTGACGTGATTTTTTTTCAATTGTAAAGGGTTAGTGAGCTCAGAAGTTGAATTCATTGAAGTCCGATTTTTCTCGTCTATTTCTTACTCATCTGGAACTAAAGCCGTAATTGGGGCCTAACTCCGAGCTCAGACATCAGAATTGAGCGATTCCAAAGCTTGACAAGTTTTTTTTTTACTATTTATAAGGGATTCGTGAGCTCAGAAGCTGATGTCCTTGCAGCCTAATTTTTCGCCTCTGTGTCCTGCTAATAAGGGCCCAAAATCGTAATTTGGGCCTAACATCTAGCTCAGACATCAGAATTGAGCGATTGAAAAGCCTGAATTGTTTTTTTTTTTACCATTTCTAAGGGGTTTGTGAGCTCAGAAGCTGAATTCGTTGAAGACCGATTTTTCGCATCCGTTTCTTGCTCATCTTGGCCCAAAATCGTAATTGTGGCCTAGCACCTAGCTCGGACATCATAATTGAGCGATTCCAAAGCCTGACATGATTTTCTACCATTTCTAAGGGGTTCATGAGCTCAGAAGTTGAATTCGTTGAAGTCCGATTTTTCATGTCTGTTTCTTGCTCATCTTTGCCCAGCATCGTAATTTGTGCCTAACTCCTATCTCGGACATCAGAATTGAGCGATTCCAAAGCCTGACATGTTTTTTTTTCCCATTTTTAAGGGGTTCGTGAGCTGAGAAGCTGAATTCCTTGCAGTCAGTTTTTTGCGTCTGTTTACAGCTCGTTTGTGCCCAAAATCGTCATTTGGGCGTAACTCTTAGCTCGGAAATCAGAATTGAGCGATTCCATAGACTGACGTGATTTTTTTATCAATTTTAAAGGGTTAGTGAGCTCAGAAGTTGAATTTGCTGAAGTCTTATTTTTCGCGTCTATTTCTTACTCAACTGGAACTACAGTCGTAATTTGGGCCAAACTCCTAGCCCGGACATCAGAATTGAGCGATTCCAAGGCTTGACAAGTTTTTTTTTACTATTTATAAGGGCTTCGTGAGCTTAGATGCTGAATTCCTTGCAGCCTAATTTTTCGCGTCTGTGTCCTACTTATAAGGGCCCAAAATCGTGATTTGGGCCTAACTTCTAGCTCGGACATCAGAATTGAGCGATTCAAAAGCCTGACATGATTTTGTATTAATTGTAAAGGGTTAGTGGGCTCAGTAGTTGAATTCGCTGAAGTCCGATTTTTCGCTTTATTTCTTCCTCATCTGGAACTAAAGTCGTAATTTGGGACTAACTCCTAGCCCGGACATCATAATTGAGCGATTCCAGTGCTTGACAATATTTTTTTACTATTTATATGGGGTTCGTGAGCTCAGATCCTGAATTCCTTGCAGCCTAATTTTTCGCGTCTGTGTCCTGCTCATGAGGGCCCAAAATCGTAATTTGGGCCTAACTTCTAGCTCGGACATCAAAATTGAGCGATTCAAAAGCCTGAATTGTTTTTTTTTACCATTTCTAAGGGGTTCGTGAGCTTATAAGCTGAATTCGTTGAAGTCCGATTTTTCGTGTGTGTTTCCTGCTCATCTTGGCTCAACATCGTAATTTGGGCCTAACTCCTATCTCGGACATCAGAATTGAGAGATTCCAAAGCCTGACATGTTTTTTTTTTCCCATTTTTAAGGGGTTCGTGAGCTCAGAAGCTGAATTCCTTGCAGTCAGTTTTTTGCGTCTGTTTACTAATCAAATATACCCAAAATCTTAATTTGGGCCTAACACCTAGCTCGGATATCAGAATTGAGCGATTCATAAGCCTGGATTGTTTTTTTTAATATTTCTAAGGGGTTCGTGAGCTTAGAAGTTCAATTCGCTGAAGTACGATTTTTCGGATCTGTTTCATGCTCATCTTGGGCTAAAATCGTAATTTGGGCCTAGCTCCTAGCTCGGACATCATAATTGAGTGATTCCAAAGCCTGACATGATTTTTTTACTAATTCTAAGGGGTTCGTGAGCTTAGAAACTGAATTTCTTGAAGTCAGGTTTTTGCGTCTGTTTACTACTCCTCTATGCCCAAAATCGTAATTTGGCCCTAAATCCTAGCTGGGACATCAAAATTGAGTGATTTAAAAGTCAGAATTGTTTTTTACCCATTTCTAACGGGTTCGTGAGTTCATAAGCTGAATTCGTTGAAGTCCGATTTTTCGTGTAAGTTTCGTGCTCATCTTTGCCCAACATCCTAGTTTGGGCCTAACTCCTATCTCGGACATCAGAATTGAGCGATTCCAAAGCCTGACATGTTTTTTTTTCCCATAAGGGATTCGTGAGCTCTGAAGACTGTATAATCAGTTTTTTGCGTCTGTTTACTGCTCATCTTTGCCCAAAATCGTAATTTGGGCCTAACTCGTAGCTCGGACATCAGAATTGAGCGATTCCAAAGACTGACGTGATTTTTTTTCAATTGTAAAGGGTTAGTGAGCATAAAGTTGAATTCGTTGAAGTCCGATTTTTCGCGTCTATTTCTTACTCATCTAGGACTAAAGGCGTAATTTGGACCTAACTCCTAGCTCAGACATCAGAATTGAGCGATTCCAAAGCTTGACAAAGTTTTTTTTTACTATTTATAAGGGATTCGTGAGCTCAGAAGCTGATGTCCTTGCAGCCTAATTTTTCGCGTCTGTGTCCTGCTCATAAGGGGCCAAAATCATAATTTCGGCCTAACTTCTAGCTCGGACATCAGAATTGAGCGATTCAAAAGCCTGAATTGTTTTTTTTTACCATTTCTAAGGGTTTGTGAGCTTAGAAGCTGAATTCGTTGAAGTCCGATTTTTCGCGTCCGTTTCTTGCTCATCTTGACCCAAAATCGTAATTTGCACCTAGCTCCTAGATCGGACATCATAATTGAGCGATTCCAATGCCTAACATGATTTTCTACCATTTCTAAGGGGTTCGTGAGCTCAGAAGCTGAATTCGTTGAAGTCCGATTATTCGTGTCTGTTTCCTAGCTCATCTTTGCCCAGCATCGTTATTTGGGCCTAACTCCTATCTCGGACATCAGAATTGAGCGATTCCAAAGCCTATCATGTTTTTTTTTCCCATTTTTGAGGGGTTCGTGAGCTGAGAAGCTGAATTCCTTGCAGTCAGTTTTTTGCGTCTGTTTACAGCTCGTTTGTGCTCAAAATCGTAATTTGGGAGTAACACTTAGCTCGGACATCAGAATTGAGCGATTCCACAGACTGACGTGATTTTTTTTATCAATTTTAAAGGGTTAGTGAGCTCAGAAGTTGAATTTGCTGAAGTCCTATTTTTCGCGTCTATTTCTTACTCATCTGGAACTACAGTCGTAATTTGGGCCAAACTCCTAGCCCGGACATCAGAATTGAGCGATTCCAAGGCTTGACAAGTTTTTTTTTACTATTTATAAGGGGTTCGTGAGCTTAGATGCTGAATTCCTTGCAGCCTAATTTTTCGCGTCTGTGTCCTACTTATAAGGGCCCAAAATCGTAATTTGGGCCTAACTTCTAGCTCGGACATCATAATTGAGCGATTCAATAGCCTGACATGATTTTTTATTAATTGTAAAGGGTTAGTGAGCTCAGAAATAGATTTCGCTGAAGTCTGATTTTTCGCTTCTATTTCTTACTCATCTGGAACTAAAGTCGTAATTTGGGCCTAACTCCTAGCCCGGACAACAGAATTGAAGTGATTCCAGAGCTTGACAATATTTTTTTTACTATTTATATGGGGTTCGTGAGCTCAGATGCTGAATTCCTTGCAGCCTAATTTTTCACGTCTGTGTCCTGCTCATGAGGGCCCAAAATCGTAATTTGGGCCTAACTCCTAGCTCGGACATCAAAATTGAGCGATTCAAAAGCCTGAATTGTTTTTTTTACCATTTCTAAGGGGTTCGTGAGCTTAAAAGCTGAATTCGTTGAAGTCCGATTTTTGTGTCTGTTTCCTGCTCATCTTGGCCCAACATCGTAATTTGGGCCTAACTCCTATCTCGGACATCAGAATTGAGCTATTCCAAAGCCTGACATGTTTTTTTTTCCCATTTTTAAGGGGTTCGTGAGCTCAGAAGCTGAATTCCTTGCAGTCAGTTTTTTGCGTCTGTTTACTAATCAAATATACCCAAAATCTTAATTTGGGCCTAACACCTAGCTCGGATATCAGAATTGAGCGATTCAAAAGCCTGAATTGTTTTTTTTACTACTTCTAAGGGGTTCGTGAGCTTAGAAGTTAAATTCGCTGAAGTCCGATTTTTCGGGTCTGTTTCTTGCTCATCTTGGGTTAAAATCGTAATTTGGGCCTAGATCCTAAATCGGACATCATAATTGAGTGATTCCAAAGCCTGGATGATTTTTTTACTAATTCTAAGGGGTTCGTGAGCTTAGAAGCTGAATTTCTTGAAGTCAGGTTTTTGCGTCTGTTTACTACTCCTCTATGCCCAAAATCGTAATTTGGGCCTAAATCCTATCTGGGACATCAAAATTGAGCGATTTAAAAGTCTAAATTGTTTTTTTACCATTTCTAACGGGTTCGTGAGCTCAGAAGCTGAATTTGTTGAAGTCCGATTTTTCGTGTCTGTTTCGTGCTCATCTTTGCCCAACATCGTAGTTTGGGCCTAACTCCTATCTCGGACATCAGAATTGAGCGATTCCAAAGCCTGACATGTTTTTTTTCCCATAAGGGATTCGTGAGCTCTGAAGCTGTATTCCTTACAATCACTTTTTTGCGGCTGTTTACTGCTCATCTTTGCCCAAAATCGTAATTTGGGCCTAACTCGTAGCTCGGACATCAGAATTGAGATATTCCAAAGACTGACGTGATTTTTTTTCAATTGTAAAGGGTTAGTGCGGTCAGAAGTTGAATTCATTGAAGTCCGATTTTTCTCGTCTATTTCTTACTCATCTGGAACTAAAGCCGTAATTTGGGCCTAACTCCGAGCTCAGACATCAGAATTGAGCGATTACAAAGCTTGACAAGTTTTTTTTTTTACTATTTATAAGGGATTCGTGAGCTCAGAAGCTAATGTCCTTGCAGCCTAATTTTTCGCCTCTGTGTCCTGCTCATAAGGTCTCAAAATCGTAATTTGGGCCTAACATCTAGCTCGGACATCAGAATTGAGCGATTGAAAAGCCTGAATTGTTTTTTTTACCATTTCTAAGGGGTTTGTGAGCTCAGAAGCTGAATCTGTTGAAGTCCGATTTTTCGCGTCCGTTTCTTGCTCATCTTGGCGCAAAATCGTAATTTGGGCCTAGCTCCTAGCTCGGACATCATAATTGAGCGATTCTAAAGCCTGCCATGATTTTTACCATTTCTAAGGGGTTCGTGAGCTTAGAAAATGAATTCCTTGAAGTCAGGTTTTTGCGTCTGTTTACTACTCATCTATGCCCAAAATCGTTGAAGTCCGATTTTTTGTGTCTGTCCTGCTCATCTTTGCCCAGCATCGTAATTTGGGCATAACTTCTATCTCGGACATCAGAATTGAGCGATTCCAAAGCCTGACGTGTTTTTTTCTCATTTTTATGGGGTTCGTGAGCTCAGAAGCTGATGTTCTTACAGTCAGTTTTTTGCGTCTGTTTCCAGCTCATTTGTGCCCAAAATCGTAATTTGGGCGTAACTCATAGCTCGGACATCAGAATTGAGCGATTCCAAAGAGTGACGTGATTTTTTATTTATTGTAAGGGGTTAGTGAGCTTAGAAGTTGAATTCGTTCAAGTCCGATTTTTCATGACTATTCATTGTTCATTTGGAACTAAAGTCGTAATTTGGGCCTAACTCCTAGCTCGGACATTAGAATTGAGCGATTCCAAAGCTTGACAAGTTTTTTTTTACCATTTATAAGGGGTTCGTGAGCTTAGAAGCTGAATTCCTTGTAGTCACTTTTTGCCGTCTGGTTACTACTCATCTATGCCCAAAATCTTAATTTGGGCCTAACTCCTAGGTCGGACATCAGAATTGAGCGATTCAAAAGCCTGATTTGTTTTTTTTAATATTTCTAAGGGGATCGTGATCTAAGAAGCTGAAGTCGTTAACGTATGATTTTTCGTGTCTGTTTCCTGCTCACCTTGGCCCAACATCGTAATTTGGGCCTAACTCCTATCTCAAACATCAGAATTAGGCGATTCCAAAGCCTTACATGTTTTTTCCCCATTTTTAAGGGGTTCGTGAGCTCAGTAGCTGATTTCCTTGCTGTCAGTTTTTTGTGTCTGTTTACTACTCATCTGTGCCCAAAATTGTAATATGGGCCTAACTCCTAGCTCGGTATTCAGAATTGAGCGATTCCAAAGACTGACGTGTTTTTTTAACAATTGTAAGGGGATAGTGAGCACAGAAGTTGAATTTGTTGAAGTCCGGTTTTTTGCGTCTATTTCTTGCTCATCTGGAACTAAAGTCGTAATTTGGGCCTAACTCCTAGCTCGGACATCAAAATCGAGGGATTCCAAAGCTTGACAAGTTTTTTTAATATCTATAAGGGGTTCGTGAGCTTAGAAGCTGAATTACTTGCAGCCTAAGTTTTTGCGTCTGTGTCCTGCTCATAAGGGCCCAAAATCGTAATTTGGGCCTAACTTCTAGCTCGGACATCAGAATTGAGCGATTCCAAAGCCTGACATGAGTTTTTACCATTTCTAAGGGGTTAGTGAGCTTAGAAGTTGAATTTCTTGATGTCATGTTTTTGCGTCTGTTTACTACTCATCTATCCCCAGAATCGTAATTTGGGCCTAACTCCTAGCTCGGACATTATAATTGAGCGATTTAAAAGCCTAATTTTTTTTTCTCCCCATTTTAATGTGGTTCGTGAGCGCAGAAGCTGAATTACTTGCAGTGAGTTTTTTGCGTCAGTTTACTACTCATCTGTGCCCAAAATCGTAATTTTGGCCTAACTCCTATCCCGGACATCAGAATTGAGCGATTCTAAAGACTGACATGATTTTTTGATTAATTGTAAAGGGTTAGTGAGCTCAGAAGTTGAATTCGCTGAAGTCCGATTTTTCGCGTCTATTTCTTACTCATCTGGAACTATAAGTCGTAATTTGGGCCTAACTCCTAGCTTGGACATCAGAATTGAGCGATTCCAAAGCTTGACAAGTTTTTTTTTTTTACTATTTATAAGGGGTTCGTGAGCTCATATGTTGAATTCCTTGCAGCCTAATTTTTCGCGTCTGTGTCCTGCTCATGAGGGCCCAAAATCGTAATTTGGGCCTAACTTCTAGCTCGGACATCAGAATTGAGCGATTCAAAAGCTTGAATTGTTTTTTTTTACCATTTCTAGGGGGTTTGTGAGCTCAGAAGTTGAATTCGTTGAAGTCCGATTTTTCGCGTCTGTGTCTTGCTCATCTTGGCCCAAAATCGTAATTTGCGCCTAACTCCTAGCTCGGACATCATAATTGAGCGATTCCAAAGCCTGACATGATTTTTTACCATTTCTAAGGGGTTCGTGTGCTTAGAAGCTGAATTTCTTGAAGTCAGGTTTTTGCGTCTGTTTACTACTCATCTATGCCCAAAATCGTAATTTGGCCCTAAATCCTAGCTCGGATATCAAAATTGATCGATTTAAAAGTCTGAATTGTTTTTTTTACCATTTCTAAGGGGTTCATGAGCTCAGAAGCTGAATTCGTTGAAGTCCGATTTTTCGTGTCTGTTTCGTGCTCATCTTGGCCCAAAATCGTAATTTGGGCCTAACTCTTAGCTCGGAAATCAGAATTGAGCGATTCAAAAGCCTAAATTGTTTTTTTCACTATTTCTAAGGGGCTCGTTAGCTAAGAATCTGAATTCGTTGTAGTTCGATTTTTCGTTTCTGTTTCCTACTCATCTTGGCCCAACATCGTAATTTGGGCCTAACTCCTAGCTCGGATATCAGAATTGAGCGATTCCAAAGACTGACGTGATTTTTTTTCAATCGTAAAGGGTTAGTGAGCTTAGAAGTTGAATTCGTTGAATTCCGATTTTTCGCCTCTATTTCTTACTCATCTGGAACTAAAGCCGTAATTTGGGCCTAGTTCCTAGCTCGGACATCATAATTGAGCGATTCCAAAGCCTGGCATGATTTTTTACCATTTCGAAGGGGTTCGTGAGCTTAGAAGCTGAATTCCTTGAAGTCAGGTTTTTGCGTCTGTTTACTACTCATCTATGCCCAAAATCGTAATTTGGGCCTAACTCCTAGCTCGGACATTAGAATTGAGCGATTTAAAAGCCTGAATAGTTTTTTTACCATTTCTAAGGGGTTCGTGAGCTCAGAAGCTGAATTCGTTGAAGTCCAATTTTTCGTGTCTGTTTCCTGCTCATCTTTGCCCAACATCGTAATTTGGGTCTAACTAATATCTCGGACATCAGAATTGAGCGATTCCAAAGCCTGACGTGTTTTCTTCCTATTTTGAAGGGGTTCGTGAGCTCAGAAGCTGATGTCCTTGCAGTCAGTTTTTTGCGTCTGTTTCCAGCTCATTTGTGCCCAAAATCGTAATTTGAGCGTAACTCCTAGCTCGGACATCAGAATTGAGCGATTCAAAAGACTAACGTGATTTTTTTATCAATTGTAAGGGGTTAGTGAGCTTAGAAGTTGAATTCGTTGATGTCCGATTTTTTGTGACTATTCATTGCTCATTTGGAACTAAAGTTTTTTTTACCATTTATAAGGGGTTCGTGAACTCAGAAGCTGATTTCCTTGCAGTCAGTCTTTTGCGTCTGTTTACTACTCATCTGTGCCCAAAATCTTAATTTGGGCCTAACTCCTAGCTCGGACATTAGAATTGAGCGATTCAAAAGCCTGAATTGTTTTTTTTTACTATTTCTAAGGGGTTCGTGAGCTAAGAAGCTGAATTCGTTGAAGTCCGATTTTTCGTGTCTGTTTCCTGCTCATCTTAGCCCAACATCGTAATTTGTGCCTAACTCCTATCTCGGACATCAGAATTGAGCGATTCCAAAACCTGGCATGTTTTTTTCCCATTTTTAAGTGGTTCGTGAGCTCAGAAGCTGATTTCCTTGCAGTCAGTTTTTTGCGTCTGTTTACTACTCAGCCGTGCCCAAAATCGTAATTTGGGCCTAAGTCCTAGCTCGGAATTCAGAATTGAGCGATTCCAAAGACTGACGTGTTTTTTTAACAATTGTAAGGGGTTAGTTAGCACAGAAGTTGAATTTGTTGAAGTCCGATTTTTCGCGACTATTTCTTGCTCTTGTGGAACTAAAGTCATAATTTGGGCCTAACTCCTAGCTTGGACATCAGAATTGAGCGATTCCAAAGCTTGACAAGTTTTTTTTACCATTTATAAGGGGTTTGTGAGCTCAGAAGCTGAATTACTTGCAGTCAGATTTTTGCGTCTGTTTACTGCTCATTTGTGCCCAAAATCGTAATTTGGGCCTAACTCCTAGCTCGGACATCAGAATTGAGCGATTCCAAAGACTAACGTGATTTTTTTTCAATTGTAAGGGGTTAGTGAGCTCAGAAGTTGAATTCGTTGAAGTCCAAATTTTCGCGACTATTTCTTGCTCATCTGGAACTAAAGTCGTAATTTGCGCCTAATTCTAGCTCGGGCATCAGAATTGAGCGATTCCAATGCTTGACAAGTTTGTTTTACCATTTATAAGGGGTTCGTGAGCTCAGAAGCTAAATTCGTTACAGTTACTTTTTTGCGTCTGTTTACAGCTCATCTATGCCCAAAATCGTAATTTGGGCTTAACTCCTAGCTCGAACATTAGAATTGAGCGATTCCAAACACCGATGTGATCTTTTATCAATTGTAAGGGGTTAGTAAGCTCAGAAGTTGAATTCGTTGAAGTATGATGTTTCACCACTATATCTTGCTTATCTGGAACTAAAGTCGTAATTTGGGCCTAACTCCTAGCTCGGACATCAGAATTGAGCGATTCTAAAGCTTGATAAGTTTGTTTTACTATTTATAAGGGATTCTGAGCTCAGAAGCTGAATTCCTTGCAGTCAGTTTTCTGCGTCTGTTTACTACTCATATGTGCCCAAAATCTTAATTTGGGCCTAACTCCTAGTTCGGACATTAGAATTGAGCGATTCAAAAGCTTGAATTGTTTTTTTTACTATTTCTAAGGGGTTCGTGAGCTTCGAAGCTGAATTCGTTAAAGTCTGATTTTTCGTGTCTGTTTCCTGCTAATCTTGGCCCAACATCGTAATTTGGGCCTAACTCCTATCTCGGACATCAGAATTGAGCGATTCCAAAGCCTAACATTTTTTTTTCCCCATTTTTAAGGGGTTCGTGAGCTCAGAAGCTGAATTCCTTGCAGTCAGTTTTTTACTTCTGTTTACTCCTCATCTGTGCCCAAAATAGTAATTTGGGCCTAACTCCTAGCTCGGACATCAGAATTGAGCGATTCCAAAGACTGACATGATTTTTTATCAATTGTAAGGGGTTAGTGAGTTCAAAAGTTGAATTCGTTGAAGTCCGATTTTTCGCGTCTATTTCGTGCTCATTTGGAACTAAAGTCGTAATTTGGGTCTAACTCCTGGGTCGGACATCAGAATTGAGAGATTCCAAAGCTTGACAAGTTTTTTTCACCATTTATAAGGGGTTCGTGAGCTCAGAAGCTGAATTCCTTGAAGCCTAATTTTTCGCGTCTGTGTCCCGCTCATAAGGGCCAAAATCGTAATTTGGGCCTAACTTCTAGCTCGGACATCAGAATTGAGCGATTCAAAAGCCTGAATTGTTTTTTTTTACCATTTCTAAGGGGTATGTGAGCTCAAAAGCTGATTTCGTTGAAGTCCAATTTTTTGCGTCCGTTTCTTGCTCATCTTGGCCCAAAATCGTAATTTGGGCCTAACTCCTAGCTCGGACATCATAATTGAGCGATTCCAAAACCTGACATGTTTTTTTACCATTTCTAAGGGGTTCGTGAGCTTAGAAGCTGAATTCCTTGAAGTCCGATTTTTCGCGTCTTTTTTCTACTCATTTGTGCCCAAAATCGTAATTAGGGCCTAACTCCTTGTTCGGACATCATAATTGAGCGATTCAAAAGCCTGACATGGTTTTTTTACCATATATAAGGGGTTTGTGAGCTCAGAAGCTAAATAAGATGAAGTCCGATTTTTTCGAGTCTGTTTGCTCCTCATCTCGGCCCAAAATCATAATTTGGGCCTAACTTCTAGCTCGGACATCAGAATTGAAAGATTCCAACGCCTGACATGGTTTTTTTTATCATTTCTAAGGGGTTCGTGAGCTTAGAAGCTGAATTCGTTGAAGTCTGACTTTCGCGTCTGTTTCCTGCTCATATGGGCCCAAAATCATAATTTGGGCCTAACTCTAGCCCGTACATCAGAATTGAGCGATTCCAAAGCCTGACATGACTTTGTACAAATCATAAGAGGTTCGAGAGCTCAAAAGCTGAATTCATTGATGTCCGATTTTTCGCGTCTGTTTTTGCTCATCTGGAACTAAAATCGTAATTTGGGCCTAACTCTAGCCCGTACATCAGAATTGAGCGATTCCAAAGCCTTACGTGTTTTTTTTTACCATTTCTAAGGGGTTCGTGAGCTCAGAAGCTAATTTCCTTGCAGCCTAATTTTCGCGTTTGTGTCTTGCTCATTTGGGCCCAAAATCGTAATTTGGGCCCAAAATCGTAATTTTTTTTTTTGCTAAATAAGAGAGATATCATTAAACAAAACTACCCATTTACAACCTACCATTACCCTTAGGGAAGGCAAACCAAATAGGAAAGCACAACACCCAGGCAAAACAAAACATTCAACTATACATTTTCACTTTTTAACACTTCAAACCACTCTTGATCCTTAACAGAGATTTTCTTTGGAAGCACTAGGCTAACTCTCAACAGCACAATACTTCTAATCTTCTTGCAGAGCACTTCAGGTCTCCAGACTGTGTGATTCCAGAACACTTCATTCCTAGCCCACCATATGTAGTAGGCTAGGGCACTATAAACAACAGCTATTACTCTTCTCTGAAATTGAGTCCTCCTGCTCCTTGACAGGAACTTCAACATTCGACTAAACCAGATGTGGTTTTGATTCAGAGACAACCAGCTTCTCATTACTTGCAGGCACTTTTGAGCATAATCACACTCAAAAAACAAGTGTTTATGTGATTCCTTCCCAGAGCAAAATACACAGTTATCATCCACACAGATGCCAGCTAGCTTTAATCTATCTGTTGTTCTCAGTCTTTCCAACATGATTAACCATGTAATGAATCTGCTGTGTTTAGGCACAGCAAGCCTATTCCAAATATATCTATTCCAAAATCATAATTTGGGCCTAACTCCTAGCTCGAACCTCATAATTGAGTGATTCAAAAGCTTGAATTATTTTTTTACCATTTTAAGGGGTTTGTGAGCTCAGAAGCTAGGCAAGTAACGGCTTATCAAAAGCCTTATATGCTTTAAAAAGAAGAGTTACGTTGGCAAGTAACGGCTTATCAGATAACATAATATTCAACCTTTTCTGGTCTTTACTAAACTTATATCTCGATCATTTTTCTTCATCTGTAACTTGGCCACTTTTCATTTCAGTTCATAAGCTAATCCAACTAAAACCATTTAGAAAGCATTTTCTCATCATCATACTCAAATCATATTCCAAGAAACACAAATATTTTCGGACACTTCCAATAACAAAATAAAATCATATTCCACAAATTCACACATGAAGATGCATCTATAACCATGTCCACGACTATAAACTATATATGATATCTAAATTCAATATAACACGCACGTACATTTAAATAGATTTTGCTGAACATAAAGGTTACCTTGATAAGATACTTTAAACCGTTTAAAGGTGAAATTGTAAAGTATTCTTGATGAAACTCATAATAGTTATTTTCGCAAAAAATTTAATTTGCAACAACGACTTAAGGATTTATGCAAAGTGTATTTCTGAGATAATTGTATGCACAAATGGATTTTATACTAGGAGATACGTTCTCAATAATGTTTTCTGAATTATTTGTTACGTAGTGGGATTCGGTAAAATGAGTTTAGAAGGATTTAAATATAAGACATGTAACCAGGAAGTGTTTTATGAAATTGAAATACATAAAAGTATCTATTTCATTTAAGAAGATTTGTGACTTCGTTAAGTAGTATGTATTTCCATCTGATCTTATTTTCTAATGTGTATGTTTTGCTATCCCGATATTAAGCTATTTGATGAATACATTGAAAAAACTTATCAAAAGTGATAAATGGCACAAATATATGTTAAGCCACTAAAATGGATTTTTAGTTGGACGGTGTGTACTCAGTTTTCCTGACTTTGTTCTTAGAACCTGTCCTGGTGGGGATAGAGTTCATTGTGGGTGATTTCGCATGTTTCTCTTGAAAGCTCGAAGTGGATCTTAAGTGAGAGTTTAGTTATTAAGTTGCAATTAGATTAATGATTCAAAAGTTGTATTTAGAGTATGAAAATGTTAATATTTATGTGCTTAGTTGAGAATAAAATATTCTATATTTTGGGAACCGAGTAAAGTATTATGTACTTTTATATTGTTTTTGAAGTTGTTTGTTGTGGGCCCTAACCCACAAATCCAGGATTGTATGAAAATGTTGAAGAAATTGAGAATTTGTACCTAGAAAATCTGATGAAGCATTGGAATTTTTCTGGAGCTCAAGGGTTTCACTTTTTTTTTTGGTTGTTTTCCTCTATACTTGACACGAATGGAAGAGCAAAAGAAATGAGATTTTGAAACTTTTATAACATTTGAAACCTGAACAAATATACAATTGTTTCTCGTTTTTTCTTAAATTAAAATACTAATCCTAACATTCTATAACAAAATGTCATTTGAGAATATATAATAGAGTTCCCTTTTGTCATGAAACCATAAACTTTATTAACAAAATCCATCAAACAATGTTGAAATATTATTTTTAAATTAAGATAGATAATTAACGTCTAATTAAACCTCTTGGTATTGTGTTGCTGTTTTTCTCTTTTCCTCTGCTTCATTTTTCTAGTGCTGGTTGCTGCCACCACCATCGTGGTCCGCCGCTGCTGTTGGGGTTGGTGCTGCAAGTTAGTTCCTCCGCCATTGTGGTTCACTGATGTGTTGTTGTAACCATTATTTTGGTATTCCTTTTGTAAGAAGGTATAAGCTAAAATTTCTTAATTCCTTCTCTTCTTTGATTCCAATTCATGTCTGATACAATGGGATTTTATCATCTGATTTCATAAATAATTTTGTTTCTCAATCTTGTTATTGATTAGCAAATTTAGTTATTATAGGAGTTGTTAAATTCAAAGATTCAATCTTTTATCTTTCATTAATGGATTAAAGCTTCTAATATGAATGAATCCTTCTTAAGTAAGTTATAAAATTTGATTTCTTATAAATCATGTTGTTTGATAATATTCATTTACAAATAAAACTTGGAGTTATTTAGAGTAAGCATGTGAGATTGGTTTGAGAATGGGTATTTATGATTTCAGTTCTGGAGGAAATCGAAGCTAGCGTGTAGAGTGTAAGTTGAATCTGTTTAAAGACTTGAGATTGAATAAGACTTGAGGATGAGAGGATCATATTGTTATAAAAGTAGATTGGATTCCATATAGTAAAGTTATGTGTAGGTTCTAATTCTTGTTATTGTTGTTGCTATATTCATGGATCATATTGTTAGTGCGCCTCCCGACTTTACAGCTCCCTCAATTTCTTTTTGCGCACCACCCATCGGGTACTCCTTGAGTCGATGCCCTACATGCTTGCATTTGAAACATACTATCTGCCACAGTACAACTTTGGAGGTTTAATTAGACGTTAATTATCTATCTTAACTTTAAAATAATATTTGAGCATAGTTTGATGGATTTTGTTAATAAAGTTTATGGTTTCATGACAAAAAGAACTCTATTTTATATTCTAAAATGACATTTTCTATAGTTTTAGGAATATTTTTTTAATTTAAGAAAAAAGAAACAATTGTATATTTTGTTGAGGTGTGAAATGTTATAAGAGTTTCAAACTCTGATCATTCGATCTTCTGCTCTCTCATTCATGTCATGTATAGAGGAAAAGTACCAAAAAAAGTGAAACCCTTGAGCTCTAAACATATTCCAATGCTTCATCAGATTTTCTAGATATCAAATTCTCAATTTCTTCTTATTCATCACCAAGAATTGAAGACCCCAAACCCTTAAGTTTTCTCTCTCCTTTGTTTTCGTTAATCTGTTGCTTCAATTATCTACAACATTCAATCCATTTTTGTTTTTCGTTACTTCATCAAAGTTGTAGATCTTTCCGAGTTATTGAATTTAGGCTCAAAAATTTCTTCAATTGGAGCTCAGAGCTATGAGTTATGAGCTTTGCAAGTTTCGTGTTGCTGCTGTACTTTTTATACGTTGATGTTGCGTGTTGTTGCTCTTTATTTCTCTCAAGTCTCATCTTGTACTTTCTCAAAATTGGAAATATTCATATCATTGAAGATTGGTCATAAATTTGGAGATATTAAACTCTTGAAGATTATTGTGGAATCGAGTGTTACTTTGGAGAATAAAAGAGGTACACACACGTCCTTCGACTTTCGAACTAGAAATTGGTATTTCATATGATTATGTGTATTTGACAAGTTTTAATAATTGAACTTGTGATTATGAGTTATAAACAGTTTTATAGAATGAAGTTATGTTTTGAATTGTCGTTGAGTTGCATAGCCGAGGGGCACGATAACTTCTTGAAAGTATAAACTCGTGACATGGTTATATAAACTTGTTAACTAAGTTTATAAGGCTTCTGTATGTGTTGTGATGCGATATTTTTAGTAATTGTTGCTATTAGTATTTGAGCTAAAATCTTTAACATCTTTATTTTTGTAAGTTGTTCACAACAAGATTTTCAATTTATGAACCTAGGGAATGCCGATTTAGTATTCTTGTATGAAATCGATTTTGATCTAAATCATTGTTGTTGAAAGATTCAGCGCAAACAACGGTATTTGGATCAAAGGTGTTTGAGTTATGATTTTGGGTATAAATTAATTGTTAAAGGATTTGCAATATAAGTTTAATATTGAATTATGAAAGTGTGGAATACACTGTATTATGTGGATTGAGATATTGATTATATATGATTATTAACTTTAAGAACTATGAATTTTGGTTATTAGAAAACGTATATGGGTTTGAGTAACTATGAAATTAAGTATTCTAATTACATGTATGATGGGGAAGATGTTGCATTGGTGATGATGAACGCATCTTGGTATGCATGTTATTCGAAATGATGGGACATGTCCTGGGAATACGTCTTGCAAGCTGTATAAATATTAGCTGGGTAGACGTCCCCATGAGTTTAGAGATGGCGTAGTCCCTCTCTATCCGTATGTTTTCCCCGGTTATTTTGCAAACCGTTCAAAGGTGAAATTATAAAGTATTCTTGATGAAACTCATAATAGCTATTTCGCAAAATTTTAGGTTTGCAGCAACGACATAAGGATTTATGCAAAGGGTATTTTTGAGATAATTGTAGGTATAAAAGGATTTTATACTAGGAGATACGTAATCGAGGATCATATTGTTAGAAAAGTAGATTGGGTTCCATATAGTAAAATTATGTGTAGGTTCTAATTTTTTTTATTGTTGTTGCTATGTTCATGGAAATAATTTATGGAGTTCAAGATGGAGATCAAGTTATGATTCTTGGAGGTCGCATTTAAATGTTCTTGGGTTTATGTGTATCTTATCGAGGTAACCTTTATGTTCAACAAAAATCTATTTAAATGTTCTTGCGTGTGTGATATTGAATTTTAGATATCACATATCGTTTATATTCATGGTCATGGTTATCGATGCATCTTCATGTGTGGATTTGGAATATGATTTTGTTTTGTTATTGGAAGTGTCCGAAAATATTTGTGTCTCTTGGATATTTGATTTGAGTATGATAATGAGAAAATGATTTCTTAATTGTTTTAGCTGGTTAGCTTATGAACTGAGATGAAAAGTGGGCAAGTTACAGGTGGTGAAAAATGATCGAGATATAAGTTCAGTTAAGATCAGAAAAGGACGAATATTATGTTATGTTATATGCCGTTACTTGCCAGTGTTTTGTGTTAAACGATTGAGCGATGCCAGCGATATATTTAAAAGATGAATTCTTTTCCGAAGAATTACCAAGTTAGTTTCTTATATGAAAAACTTTGGCAAACAAAAACCGTTTTGACGGGAGGAGGTGAAGTTATTGAGCTTTCCGCTCATTTTATTTTTTTATTTTTTTGTATTTCTCTTGTGTAATTGCAGGTTCGTGTGGGAAGGTCGGAATGGATCAAAAAGAAAGAGTTTGGTTAATTATGAAATTATAATTAGATTAGTTAGAGGTTCTATTTAGGAGTATATATCCTTATTTGAGAATAAATTTTATACTATTTTGGGAAGTGAGTAATATATTATGTAATTTGTTATTGTTTTTAAGTTATTATGTTGTCGGTCCATAACCCAGAGGTCATGGATCGTGTAAAAAGGTTATGTTTCCGGTGCGTGTAAATATTTAATTCGAGGTTTATTAAGTGTTAATTTAGAGTGTGTATGATAAGTGTGATTAGTTAGCAGCTCGAAAGTGCGGGCTGTTACAAATGGATAAGAGCATGGTTGTTTCAGAGCTGTCGCATCATGGCATAGGAGTTTATGAAAGATTATTAGGATTGTCTAGAATTGATTTGGGTTATTAATGGTCGGGAATCCAGGAATGAAATTGAGCATTTAGATTTGGGAAAGTGAAGAAAGCTATTGCGATTTTGGAATGATAATGTGAGGGGAACAAAGATATATTGATGAGGAATTAGGGAGAATTTTGTTTAGGAAGCAATTGATCTTTTGAGGTAATAGAATAAGTAATGAGTTTGTCTGCTATGGATTTTGTTTAAACGTTTTATGTGATTTATTCGTTTTGACATGCTCTAAATCTTTTCTATTTTCATATTTCGAGGACGAAAAAGAGTGATAGATTGTAATAGTCCAAATTTTAGAACATATAACATAATTATATTTATTAGTTTAACTAAGCTTTGATATCAATGAAAAGTTAGTTGAGAATTATTATTTTAATTGCATTTATATTGACTAAATGATTGTAAGCTTTAAAAGAAGGAAATTCCCTCATTTATCTCTCCTGACTCGTGTCATTTACTCAAAGTAACACAACACCACTCTCTCTTCTTCGTGTCTCCTCTTGAATGAGCCACAATAGATTCCAAGTTCAAGTTGTTCCAAAGTCTTCAACTTTTAAATTGACTTGAGTAATTTTCTTCAATTAGGAAAATTAATTATTCAAACAAGTTGTTTAGGGGTAAACCCCCAAATCTTCCTTTCTCTCTCACAAAATGCTTCACTGATTTACTGGTCGTTGAGTTGAATTCGGTCCGGTGACCGTGTTGTGGTCTTTCGTCAGCCAGCTACTGGTGGTGCGTTTGTACCGTCACTGCCGGTGGCTCGAATCACCGCCATTATGCAACGTTTTTTCTCCCTCTACTTTGGGTTATGGTATTGTGCTGCTGTTTTTCTTTTTCCTCTACTTCGTTTCCCTAGTGTTGGTTGCTGTCGCCACCATCGTGGTCTGCCACTGCTGTTGGGTATGGTCACTAGGGGAAAAAAAGAAAGGGTTGTGCTGGAAGGGCTACAGTTAGCCCAAAAATCGCAGCCCTTCGTATAACCGCAACCCTATAAGTAATAAAGGGTTGCGGTTTTTGGGCTAACCGCAACCCTTTATGTGCTTTTTTATTTTATTTTATTTGAAAAGGAGCGCGCATTGGGCTTAAAATGTTAAGCGGGATAGGGTTTATTTCTCACTCCCTCCCTCATTCTCTCTACTCTCTCACAATCGCGTTCGCCCTGTCTCTCTCTCTCCTCTCTCACAATCGCGTTCGCCCTGTCTCTTTCCTCCCTTCACTCATTCTCTCCCGTTCGCCCTGCCTCTCTCTCTTTCACCAAAGCCTAGTCCCTAAATCTTCGCCGTCGATTTCATCATCTTCGCAGTCGATTTCATCATCTTCGTCGTCGATTTCATCATCTTCGCCTAAGCACACTCGCTCGTCACCCTCCGCCGGCACACTCGCGTCAATTTCATCATTTTCGTCGACAAGCACACTCGATTTCATCATTCTCTAGTACTTTATGTTTCTCTCTCCTCGCTCTCACATTTCTGAAAACTTCCTCGAATTATGTGCCCTAACAATGGCTGATTCTTCTTCTGTGTAGGTCGAGAAGTTGAAGGAATTAAAAGCTTTCGATTTTCAGTTCAAGATTTAATTTATTTTCATTTTTTTAGATTAGATGAAATTTCGTTTTTTAAGGTTTTAGGGTTGTAAATTTATTATATGATTTATCGTTGTTTTAATCTAAAGTTCATTGCATCCAGATCTAGGGTTTTGTCAAGATTTAGTTTTTATCATTTTTAATTTTTCTTTTTGTAATTTATTTGTTACTTATAACATTTACCGTTTACAATATATTTATCTGTTTTTGTGATAATATATATTTGGTTGGATATCTGTAGTTTTTGTTATTATATATAAATGTCAGTTTGTGATTTTGTTATAATTTTTTATCAGTTTGGAATTGATTTTGTGTTAATTTGACATAAAAATGCTTTTTTTTTTTACTTTTTTGGGGTCCAAAAGGGTTGTGGTTTTGGGCTAAAACCGCAGCCCTTCTATGTTAGAAGGGCTGCAGTTCAGGCTCAAAACCGCAGCCCTTCATTGTGAAGGGCTGCGGTCAAAAACCGCAGCCCTTCTTTTTTATTGAAGGGCTGCTATGGAAAGGGCTTAGGGCTGTTTTAACCGCATCCCTTCCTTATTTTTCCACTAGTGGGTGCTGCCAGTTAGTTCCTCTGCCATTGTTATTCGCTGATGTGTTGTTTGTACCATTATTTTGGTATTCCTTTTGTAAGAATGTATAAGCTAAATTTTCTTAATTCCTTCTCTTCTTTGATTCGAATTCATGTTTGATACAATGGGATTTTATCATCTGATTTCAAAAATAATTTTGTTTCTCAATCTTGTTAATGCTTAGCAAATTTAGTTATTATAAGAGTTGTTAAATACAAAGATCCAATCTTTTATCTTTCATTAATGGATTAAAGCTTCTAATATGAATGAATCCTTCTTAAGTAAGTTGTAAAATCTGATTTCTTATAAATCATGTTGTTTGACAATATTCATTTGTAAATCGAACTTAGGTTATTTAGAGTTAGCATGTGAGATTGGTTTGAGAATGGATATTGATAATTTCTATTATGGAGGAAATCGAAGCTAGCATGTAGAGAGTAAGGTGAATCTGTTTAAAGACTTGAGATTGAATAAGACTCAAGGATGAGAGCATCATATTGCTAGAAAAGCATATTAGGTTCCTTATTTTAAAATTATGTGTAGGTTCTAATTCTTGTTATTGTTGTTGCATTGTTCATGGATATAATTTATGGAGTTCAAGATGGAGATTAAGTTATGATTCATGGAGCAGGTCGCGTATAAATGTTCTTGGGTTTATTTTCATGAATATTATATCAAGGTAACCTTTATGTTAAGCAAAATCTATCTAAATGTATGTGCATGTGTTACATTGAATTTTAGATATCATATATGGTTTATAGTCATGGCCATGCTTATAGATGCATTTTCATGTGTGGATTTGTGGAATATGATTTTGTTTTGTTATTGGAAGTGTCCGAAAATATTTGTGTTTCTTGGAATATGAATTGAGTATGATAATGATAAAATAATTTCTTAATTGTTTTAGTCGGCTTAAGTTATGAACTGAGATGAAAAGTGGACAAATTATAGGAGAAAAATGACCGAGATATAAGT